>NC_080466.1:22990000-23230000 GCF_030265055.1 Doryrhamphus excisus | reverse complement strand
TCGTTGTATTTTAGGCAAAAGAAGATATTTACACATCAGATTTGAGTTTGGAAAACAGTGATCGTCTTTTTGGTCTCTTCTCTGATATGTTTGGTTCCTATTGATTTGGTCTTACTCGATCAATACTAGTAAAAGCTTCTGATTAATTGACTAAGAAAATAATAATTACTTGCAATCCTAGTTCTGGCATGCAGTTGTTGGTAAAATATCCATTGGTTTGTAAGAAAGTGTATAGAAAATCTCAGGATTATGAATATGACTAAAATTTGACACCCTCTCAATACTTTGCAGTATGCACCTTGCAATCTTAAACTTGTGTCATAACATACACGGCACATAATTTTATTTTTACGTCTGCTGACAGAGGTTTGGCTGGAAAACTGCTTGTTGGAAAACTACTTGTAGTACTTTTGAGAAAAAATACAACCAACAAGGCTGACAGATTATTATTATTATGTTTGCATGAGTCACCAACTTCAGTTCATTAAAAATAATGAAAGAATAAGGTCTCAAGGATCACTTACACACATACACAGTACACATATAGCTGAATAATAATCAATACGTATAGCAACTTCTCACCAATGCATGTCGATTTCAGACTTAAAATAATGTTCAAATTGAAGTCCCGCCCATTTCTGGCTAAAGCAAGGTCACTCCCGGTTCATGCCCGACCATTCAGAGTACAGATACGGATACAGATCATTTAGATGGCTGAGCAGATACCCACGCAGATACAGATCGTGGTGTAATCGTTCATCCCCAGTGAGAGGCAACCACATACATAATTGGGATGAAAACGGCTTATTTTTTGCCTCACTCTGTTAAACGGCAATAGAACATGCGATGTGTATAGAAATGTTGCAGAGATGATTCTCTGTGACCCATGACAGCATTAGTGTGTGGAAATACAGCATCCATCGTGTGTTTTTTTTTCTAACTGAGGTAGTAGATGCTTTGGGATGGTTTGAAGGCTGGTCTGCCATATAGTTGAATAACTGTGGGACTGTTCCATGTGCCAAGGGTACATGTTTCATATGTCAAAGAGTAATGAGAAGAAAGTCAAGCTGTTCTATCAGTAAAGTAATCAGTAAGTAAAGTACAGTGTACAAATCTCATCTGTGTGACCATTTAGCAGTAAAAAGTTAACACACCCTTTGTCTTGTTCGTACTGTCTACATTTTCAACTGATTTACTTGATTCGATTTCATGCTTTACTTTATCTTGAATTGCAAAAAAAATACATTTTCTAAGCAGCAATAGCTATGTCTTTAGTTCCCCCTTAATAAACCTGATTTTAGTTGTATTACATTTAATCTAATCGTGTGAAATTAATGCAGGTAATGAAAGAATAATTGGTCTGCTGTTTGCAGGTTAATTCAACTCTTATGAGCTATTTATGCTATCATCGTTATATCTGTCCAAACAAATGCACCCTTAGTTGCATCAGGCGTTAAAGTGAAGAAATAAAGTCAATAAACAAGGTTAGTCTAATAATTTGACAACATACGTACATACGTACATACGTACATACGTATATGTACGCATGTGTATATGTCTATATTCCACCCGTGACTGTCCCTTGTTAGAAGCATCTCCAAATTACTGAGCCACTAATTTTTCTTTTCTGACCCATTGCTCCACCACAGACCTTTGCCCCTATTTCCTCATGCACGAAGAACGGCGGGGCAGGAGCCTAGTTTAGTGGTTTAGTGACGAGTAGGACCGATGTTTGTTTTTGATATTGTGGTTAAAAGACATATCAATATATTAATAATCTTGATATATCGCTCACCTCCTGCTACATGGTCTTATTCTCCGGCAGACCAGCTGCATTAGGAAGCGGAGTTACTAGTTGCATTCACTGACAGTCCCGTTGTTTTTCCTCAGTGGCTGTGCAGTGGGAGTCGCACACAGTACAACAGTGGGTCAAGTATGCTCTCATTCGCTCTCATTTGTGCAGCGGTAGAAGCTGGTTGAATGTTTCTTGGCAAACGTGTTATTTTTTATTATACCCCCCAAAACGGCTTCTGCTCGACTTTGATGATGTGTTTGTCCAAGCCTCTGTTATGTGCAACACCACCATCTTAACGCTTGTCACCCTCACCATCATTCCTTTTGTTTTTGTGGATGAGCCCCAGGTTGACAGTCTGGACCTCTTCTATGTTGCTGGCCTGCTTCATTGTTTTAATTTATGAGTCTCACTGTGATACTGTCATCTAAATTTGATGAGTGTTGGAGTTATGACAGGCAGTGCAGTCATGTTTGCATAGCGAGTAGAGGACTGGACTGTGGATGCGCCCCTGGGAGATACCAATGATGATGGAGGAGATATGCTGTGCTGGGGGTCTGTCGGTGACAAAGTATTTAATCCACTGGCAGAGAGGGGCACCCACACCCAGTGTTTGTAGTTGGGTGAAGACTGTGTGTGGATTGATGGATTTCAATGCAGAGCTGTATTCAATAAACAGCAGCCTAACATAACTGTTGCTGGGTGGAGCTCGGTGGAGTTGCTGTCGTCTGTGGATCTGTTGCTTCTGTATGCAAACATCAGCAGGGAGGAATGCTTTGATGTGGGCTGTAGTATCAGTGTAACTCCACTACACTAACTACAACACTTGAAGTGGAACGCACAAGTAATGAGATGGTGCCATTGAGCGTTCCTTACCCAGGCTTACTCGATCGACAGTGTGATTTTGTCTTTTGTATCAGAACAAATAAACAAGTTTATATTTCTATCTTTTAGCCGGAACACGGAGCTGACACTCTGCTCAGCTCTTTCTGTTAGGGTGTATATATGTGGATATTTTTACTACATATTGTAGTGTATATTAATCATATATTTATTTGGTATGAATGTATGAAATTAAAAAGCGATACTATTTTTATAACCTATAGCTTATTTGATGTAATTTCTGTCGTTATGCAATGACAAATGAGCCATGGTCTGCAGTTGGTCCCTGGGCTGCACTTTGGCCACCCCTACTTTTGTGGATCTTCAACAGGGTCGAGCAATTGAATTTTGCTGTATGAGCAAAAATTCAAGTCCTTTTTGCTTGTTGGAATGGGCGGGCAATGGTGGTTGACGTACATTCTGGGTGCCGCACGACTCCAATTTCAACTGAACCTGCGCTGTAAGGCGATGTCCGGACAAGTGACGTGCGATCCCAGAAATATGAAAAATGTTGAACTTTTCAAGCTGTCTCCAGATGAGAGCCAATCAGCTGGAGTTTGATTGATGGACCAATGAGCAGACAGGATGCTAATCAGTACGCTATACTTGCCCAGAACTAGTTGACATTTGGCACTGTTTAGAGTGTCACAAGCAAGCCAGTCGATTGGACTTGTTCTGGGCAGCTGCTGTCAACAATAGATCCACATTCAGTAGTTACACACACTGGTTTCCTGTCATCCATCCCTGGAGAAGCTCCTTCATCTCACTAGCCATGTTTTCACCTGTGTGTTTCTCCGGAAATAGTCTTGTCTGGACGCAGGACAAGTCGCTGGGCCAATCCAGTCCGCACATTTAACAACACACATCGTATGCTTTACAGCCAGTACAATCGCAGGAAAAAAACACATCATCAACTCTGCCTTTTCTGTTGTAAATATATCATTTATACCGGGACAAGTCATTTTCTTATTATTGGTAGAATGTATAACAGTTTTTTTTTTTATTATCAGCAGTGTATATGGCAGTATACATATACAGTAGTAAATTGATTGTTTTACTTGTAGAAGAACGTCTTCACTCCTGTGTATGTGTGTGGCTACATGCAACCCCGAAGCTGTGAGCTTGCAGGATTACTGATCTCATCAACTCGGTACATCACATTATGCACCACGATACACAGATACGGATACACGGATACACGGATACACAGTGATTAGGAAGTCATTAGGCCTGGCTCTGTCACTCTGCACACAATAATTTACCATTAGTTTTTTCATCATCTTCATCTTGACACTCAGCAAGCCATCAAATGTGTGGCCTCTGTGATTTTTCGTGCTGCTTGTGCTTGTTTTGCTCTTGCTGTTAATTGAGACTGGCTCTCACCCTTCTAAAGTATCGAATGCATAGATCCTCAGCACTCATGAATGATAATGTAAGATGAACCATTGAAAGGGGACCTATTATGTACATTTTTTGACCCTTTGTATTGAGTTGTGGACTCCTATAGAGCAGCTACACACAATAACCTGTGGAAATGTGATCATTACGCGGGACTACTAGACATCGGTGAGCACTATGGTTCTTTCCTTCTCCGTGGACTCACAGCGTGTCCGGCATTAATGTACCTTTCCCGGTGAGAGAGTGCTGCTACTGACTTCAGCAAGACTTTCATGTTCATGTTCACAAAACCAGTCCCGTGTGAAATGCCCTTGACAGATAAAAACATTTTTCTCTTGCTGGGAATCACCAACTCCAATGGTACTCCCTTGTAAACAGACAAGCAAAGCTTGGGGGAGGCCAGAGGGCGTATCTGGCCTACAACCACGCATAAGGAATCCCGTCCTCTGTGACATCGCAAAAGAACAACGGCCTCTGAAACTGAGCGTTTTGAGCCATCCCAAACATCTTTCAGGGCTCACTTGCGAAAACCTCATTATGTGAAACTTTGTCATCGTTTAACACAAGAATACAACATTCTAATTATATGTATTGGTCAGAAAAGTGTAAAAAGCATATGACCCCTTTAAAGCTTGAGTCACGGAGTAACAGTTAGCCTGGTCATCAGGGTGGAGTTCGAGGCTCGTATAATCCACACTGCTTGCCGGTTGTAATTCCAGTAACGACTTACGATCTGGTAACAATTTCCAATAAAGTACACTTAATTACATTAGTTAATGTGTAATGAACCTATCCAAAACACTAACCCTAACCACTACTCATTATTGCCTCAGTAGCTGATTTAAATGTATGTGCCTTAGTCATTAGTTCCTTATTTATTCTTCTTCTTTCGTAACTATGATGGTTACGCAGAAAAATACATATACACAAAAAATGGAAGGAATGTAGGTTTTATGTAAATGTCAGATATAATGTAATACCATCATCATTGTTAAAACAGAACCAAGAAGGATTATCCAATGTGATACGCTTCACTCATATATTTTTTGACACCAGAAATTTAGTATTTGGTTGAAATATTCAGAATCAAAATAAAATCATGTCAGACAAAGCAGTGATGCAATGGTGATTCGAAGTACATTTCAGCTTCATTTTAGACTGCTATAAAGTTATAAATCTCTCACCTGAAGTACTAAGACATCCAATCCCCAAGCATTCCAGATGGATAAAGATGAAAAACAACTTATAAATTCTCATGTTTCCATGTAGGCCAACTGTCATCTTATAAATTCTAAAAATTCAGCTTTATTACAAATTTTAATCTTCCAGAATTCAGCATTGGATAACTATGATCCACACTTTGTATAACAAAATAGATCATTAGTTGACTCCAAAGTTGTCTGCAGTCCCCAAACATTGAGTTGTTGTGAATAGTTAGGATGTGTGGTCTTGGCAGTACTGTAGCATTAGTACTAAGGATCGACCGATACATCGGCCGGCCGATATTTGCCTTCTTTATTTGAAACAACTCAACTGCGTGAGTTCGCAGTTGTATTTTTCTGCCGCATGATTTACAGACAGGCATCTGCCAGGCAGCTTTGTGTTGCCGGAAGACCCTGCAACACATGCAGTCGCGGTACCCTTCCCCCACTGCAAGAGTGGTGAATCCCAACAAGGGTACGTTTTCAACTTTGAATTATCCTCTAACAGTTAAACTTAGTTGAAATATTGCCACCTGCTTTGAAATAGGAAACATGAACGCCAAGTGGATGCAATATACGTGCTTGGAAATATCGTTTAGTTTGTGGGTGTGAAAAGCAGGAATGCTGCTGAATGCTTCATCTTTAAAAGTGCCTACCGTTGGAATTAGGGAGCTGTTGATGTAGTTGGAGGCTAATATGTACAGCTGTTACCAACACCGCTTTAATGGCAACCTTGGCAATTCAAAGTTGATAATGCCGTTTAAATGTGTGTTTAAGAAAGCTGAATCCTACTGTGTTCAGTGTTTACATTTCAATAAATATTTGTTTAAACTTGAGACCTAGAATATTTGTTATCATTGCCATTTTTCATGTAAATTGAGGGAGCAAAAGCAGTATCGGCCACGAATATCGGCCCAAGCCAAATCGGCCATTTTGCTAAAAATCGGTCGATCCCTAATTAGTAGCTTATGATTTGGAACATTGCAAACACTTGTATGGGACCTATGATGCTTTCTCCCCTTTTCTGTCCTATAAATGTGGTTTGAATGTTGTATTTTTGTGGTAAACAATGCCAAAGTTTCAGATAATCAGGTTTGTGCATTTGGAAGTGAGTCATGAAAGAAGTTTGGGAGAGCTCTGAACACTCCGTTTCAGCGAGTTTTTTCCAACACTGGCTCACTGCGACAGTGGCTGGAATAAATTAAAACAGACCGTTTTGGAAATCCAAGGAAATTCAGCTAGTTTTGCTGCAGATTTTTGAAGATATAGAAAGCTTTCTGTTCAGGTTAAAGCCTGTAGCCACAACTCAATACCTCGGGCCAAAAATGTTGCATAGTAGGTCCCCTCTAAGCCTGGTGGAACCATGTCTGTTAAATTACCACTCGTCAACCCCCCCTCTCACCTACTTTTCTCTGCCCACACACTTTCTAGTTCCATTACTTCCCATCAGTTTCTCTTTGAGGACTCCTTCCTCCCTTCCTGTTCCTTTTTCCATGTAGGCCGACTGTCTCGTCATTGCTGTCACGGTGTCAGTACGGGTGGAATCAATCCCTGACCCTCAGCACCCGGCTCCCTCACTGCAACGAGGTTTCCAACTGATGGATTTAATGAGCGATCAGTCTGTGAGATGACTGGCGGCATGGTTCACACTTGTTTGTGTGCGAGGGAAGAAAACTGGGACAGAGCTTATTTGATCAAACATGCATAACAAAATCTGCCCTTCCACAAAGGCACTCACTATGATTGCTTTGCACCTCCGCGCCTCTCCTTTCTTCTAATCACTTCTAAAGATGACAACAGACTGTAGAATGGTATAGCACCGGCACCTCCTTTATTACTCTTGAGACTTACTACTACGAGAGATTTCCTCTGGCAGAACAGAATTACCACAGTGATGTTCATGCACTCTTCCCATCCGCGAGCTGTGCTATTCCGTCATTCTCGCATTTACTCTGTGTACTTACAAAAAGGCTCAGCAGTCTCTCATTGATTTCTCATCTCTCTAAACCCCCACTTTTCTCTTGCAGATGGAATCTCCTGTCTCAACACCAGTCCTTCCCCCCCTCCATCTCCTTGCCGCAGTAGGCAACAGTGAGATTTCCTCTCCATGTGAACAGATAATGGTGCGTACACGCTCAGTGGCAGTGGACACTTCCGATGTGGCCCTATCTACAGAACCTGAGTGTTTGGGACCCTGTGAACCCGGTACCAGTGTCAATCTTGAAGGCATTGTCTGGCAGGAAACAGAAGATGGTAAGTGCAGTGGTTTTAAACATATGCACTGAACATTTCCTTTGTCTATGGAGTAAATACTAATCTTACTGATTTGGATGATCAAATAATTCTGCAATCATCAAAGACCCTTGTTCTACAGAATGCAACTGGGTCAAAAATGTAATTAGCATCCATCAATATCAATAATCAATTAAATTGTGATGTTGTGCTGCGGGCAACTGCTTAAAACCAGAGGCTTGGAACATTTCTGCACTGTTTTTCCCTTACAAATACTGACTTACGTAATTGGGTTTGGCTCAGCTAGTCAACCAGTTTAGCACACTTTTCTCTTCCTGTCGCAATACACTGTAGTTGCTCCAAGATATGTGTAGAAGGCAAGGTGATTGTATAAGAAAGTGCCCAGTGTTTCCAAAACCAGATATTTAGTTAATGGATTCATCACAGACTAAGGCCCTATCCACATATAGGCGGGTATTATTTTTCCACGATTTTGCCTATCATCAACACGAGCCTGCAGATATTTCGTACTAAAAACCAAGGGTTTCAAGACCTCCGGCCAAAGTGTGGATTTGGAGAGAAATCATGTTGTGTTTGGGTGGAGACGTCAATAACCAGAGTTTTAGGTTTCCCAATGTCACTACCTACGACAAGGTTTGCTGTGACGTCACACATGCGACCTGTGTTTACATCACAAACAACAGGAATGCCATCAGAACTGTGTTGCTATTTTTCAAGCGCTTTTTGCAAGCCCGAATATTGCATCACTTTAAAGAGCAGAGGTAAACAAACACTTACACAGGCACACACACACAAACAAGTTGGCCATCTTTGCTCAAATAACAATTAAACATCGGAGGCATCCTCCTCATTGCAGACTCCGACTTGTTTTGGCAAGATTCCCAATCAACATTTTCTTGTCTTGTTGACTTTGCATTGTAAAACAAGGTTTAGAAGTAATTCTGCCTCCATGTCAGTCCACACAAGAGTTGTGTTTTATATTTGCAGGAGTGACGGGATGACAAAGGATTCTGATCGGATAGAATTTTAGGAGCTACTGCCGCCTACAGTTTTGGCAAGCTTATGACTCTGGTTCCCAATGCATTTATATGGTTATGAGTGGATGCATTTTATACAAGGTTATGTGGACACCCTTTTTTCATAAACGGAGGGGGGGAAATGTGCGGTTTTAAAAATTCCTTGCTACGTGTGGACAAGGCCTTAAATTGCCTGCATGTCCACTATATAAACAAAGACATCAAGGTACGTCGCCAGGTTTTGTAGTCTGTGTGTAGGAACCTTTGTCTATCAGAAGAAGAACATTTGTGAGGTTGGAGGAGACGGCCTCATTTTACTGAATATGGTATTTGCTTAAAACAAAGTGTGGTATAATTCTCTCATGGTTTGGCTTGTATGATCAATTAAACTGTGTGACCAAACGAACTCATTGTCGACATAGTTTTGAACCTTTGTCCAGTGTTACATAGTGTTAAATAGTAATGTAATGTAGTAATGTAGTGCAATGCAAAAGTGTGAACAGAGCTGATATTGTCTTAGTGTGTGGGGGGGGGCAGGGGAGTCCAAATATACACATATTTGGTAAAGAGTAATACACTTAGTGAAATATGTTTGTATCTTAGCCAGTATTTTGCTATCAATGATGAAGACAAGTCAGTTGATCTGTTTCCCTTTTCTTCAAGGACGGTATGTTGGTGTGGAGGCCTCATCCTTTGCAGCTTTTAAGTTATGTTGCAGACCAGGGCTTGTCTGACACATCCTTGTTCCTTCCTGCTACTTACTGTCCAGCCATTCATCCTTTGTCTATTGTCCATGCCAACTGAGAGCAAGTCAGGCGAAGACCTGTGGCAGGGCTGGAAATCAGACAAGGCGACTTCTGTTAGTGACACAAACATGGCTCGGAGCCAACACCGGCACTTCCCTCATGCTGTGCCTTTGCCCCCCTCCATTCCTAGTTCAAGTTTGTCATTTGCCTGCACTCTCCTGAAGGTGCTGTTTTGTCTTGTATATGTATTGGATTGGTCTGTTGACTGGCATGAACCATACCTTGGCCAACTAAGGGTATCGCCATACATACAAGTCATGTGTACATTATATCTTAAGAAACATCTGGAATAGGGGTGCAATGATTCATCCACTACATCGATGTATTGATATATAGCACTATGGTCCAATTCCATCAATCAGTGTTCAGCAAGTTGCCTTTCTGGACAACATATATCGATTTAACATCGCTTAAAATGTAATCAATCAATTGATCAATCAATCAATCAATCGAGCCCGCAACCTTCAGGTTATTTCTGTGTGTGGAAAAGTTAATGCTACGTGGAGGCCTTCATTTCTACAACATTGCTCTGTGAAAGCAATGCACTGAGCAAGTAATTGCAGTAATACAGCGAATGGCCGAAATACGCAATGTTCATCATGAATTACTACATGGTCACAACGTGTATATCAAACCTTGTTGGAGGTTTTTAAGTAGCAGGCTGTGTCAGCAGCATAGGTGTATATCCCATTACGTGGCCTACTGAGCTGTCACTCTGTATCGGTTTTTATATCTTTATAATGAACAGAAAAGTTTCTTCTACAAAGGATATGTCTGACCATTATTTCATAAAATGAAAGTCTTAACCCACTGCCACTGCTGTGGCCGGAATCAGTGCTCCAGCATTCTTAATATTAGTTCAACTGTTACTGCGCTTTCAGCAATTGTTTCCTTTTCATTGCTAAGATACATCCTATTCTATTCACTACTGGCGCGGAAACCAAAGTCCATGCATGTGTCACGTCTCGCCCTGATTACTGTAATGTGTTGCTTTCTGGCCTTCCAAAGTCCAGTTTTAAAAGCCTGCAGTTTGTACAACATTCAGCAGCACGACCCCTCATATTTCTACAGAACAAGCCAACCTGCACTCGCTCCCATTTTATTTCAGGTGCGACTTTAAAGTTCTGTTTCTTGCCTCCAAAATATTCCATGGGTTGGCACCTTCCTATTTGGTGGGCTTTGTTGTACCCTGTGCTCCGTCCAGAAACCTACACTCACAACAAGCCGGTCTTTTGACAATCCCGAGAGCCAGAAACAAGTATGCGGACTCTAGAGCCTTTTCTATTGGGGCTCCAACTCTGCGGAATGCCTTACCTGCTGACATTAGAGCTGCTACCTCAGTAGCAGTCTCACTCCAGACTTGCTATATTTACACTTTAGCATTTTATTAATAGTATTCCTGGCCTGTTTGACTGCCACTCCTGTAAGCTGGCCTTTGACTGGCCTTCTGTGAGCCCCGACCTAAACCCCAACTGGAGCAGTTTGCTCACGAGGAGTGGGCCAAAATACCTGATTAGAGGTGCAGAAGTCTCATTGGCAGTCACAGGAATCTTTTGATTGAGGTTGTGCAACATTAATATAAAGTTAAGGGCAACATCATTTTTTTTCAGGCCTGGTTCTTTTGAAACAATATAAATGTCTGACTTTCATTGCTTAAATTGTATATCATTTTTATTTATTATTACTTTTATTAGATTCAAGTTTTCTGTGACCGTTTTTCTTTCATTAACCGAAGCATACCAACAATTTTGTCCTCGTATGTACATATGTTGCCCACTCGACATCCATCCTGGAAGGGGAAGTCTCCTCCCCTATGCGGTCCTTCTTAAGGTTTCTTTTTTTCCCCAAATGGGGTTTTGAGTTTTTCCTTGCTCGGATGGGGGTTCAGATCAGAGGATGGGGCCAGCATCGATTGTTGCCAGCTTGTAAAGCCATTTGAGACTCTTGTGATTAAGGGCTATATAAATAAACTTCACTTGAGACAGTTAAATATGAGCAAATAAGGACATTGAAGGAAAAAATCTGACACACTGGGAGTAAGAAAGAAACGGATATTTGAAACACATAGCATGGGTACCCTGACTAGCAATAGAATAAATCATAGAATTGAATAATCTCCTGCATCTCAGCATGTCTCATACAAAGCTGTTTAAGCACACACTGTGGGTGTGTTTCATTTTGCATGCCAGCCAGCAGCTGTTCATCACCTCTCTGCTGCCTTACAGCTCTGTGGGAGTAAATTTACAGCGCGCAGTAATTGTCTCAGTCGGCGTAAAAGAAAGAAATGGATGAAGAGGGCACAAGCAACAAAGAAAATGCAGTCATACATGGGGTTGTCCCTATCCCCTTTTTTGACTTCCCTTGCGGATTTTTTTCATCGTCTTGCGGATCAGATCTTTTATTCTATAATAATCTTGTTACAAAAAATTATTTAATTAAATTTCAATTAATGACATTGATGAAAATTGATCTTCAAAGCATTAAAAATAACTAAGCTAAAAAGCGCTTTCAAAATACTTGGGACCAATCGTGTAATAGTAATAGTAATGTAATAGTAATTGCTAAAGACTGCCTCTAGTATAAACAACCAGCGGTAAGAGTGGCACTTTCCATGCAAGCTCACCGCACCATGACACAGCAGCCTGGGCACAGGGAGGGTGAACTACCGCTGCACCTACGGAGCCGAATACCCAATAAAATGAACTTCACCACGGTACACTGCGGACATGCATGGTGGTGTTCTTCTTGTGGGTGGTGGGATTCAAGTGGCAAACAGCTTGGAGGTGAATTACCCCATCGACCATGTTGAGGTGCGGCCCAGAGTTACAAACGTTAAGCTGATTTGATCCAATCTCAGGAGATCTCTAATCACAAATACGGACCTGTGCATGTCACAGACAAGAATCTTGGCTGATGAGGCAGAATCGGTTTTCTCATGCTGTGTCATATGTCTGAAAATGGAGCATCTCATTCAGCTGAGGACCAAAGGGATACAACTGAATGGTTGTGGTTTATTAATACTCAATATTTATGTGGATCACTGAGCTGGACTAACATGACCACACTAAACACTACAGTCAGCCACTTTACTAGGGTGATGGAGGGGAGTAATGCGTCATTAGAGAAGAGAAAAGGCAAATCTCTGCAGTTGAGTCTGTCTGGTGGCAAGTGAAGCATAGACGTGGGGGGTGGGGGGTCATAACCATGGTATTTTGAGGCCAAGCGCTGACACAAATCCCCTCAAGACAGAGAAGGCAGTGGCGGCTCCCAGGGTCATGTCAGCATAGCGATGGGCCAACCCCTGCCAGGCTTCGCATGCTGATACCTCAAATATCATCTCTAAAGTGCTGGAGAGGTTTATTGCTCTTGAAATACAGCCCAGAATGCATTGGCTTCTGCTCTGGGGTAGAAGGAACACAGAGGGGCCTCTTTGGCCAAATGCTGTTGCTCATTGCCAGTGCAACCCATCCCCCATCCACACGCAGACGGGCAGTCCACACCAAGCAGGCTCCCACAGCTTCTAAAGATCCCTTATAGAAAAGTAACACAGACTGTTGTGATAAATGTTTGTGTCATGGATTATTTATTGGATTTCCAATTACGTTATAGTAGCATGATGAGTGCTGTGTTTTAGTGGTGGCCGGTTTTATCCAAATATGAATATTGATCGATACCAATGTAAAAAAAAAAAAAAAAAAACAATGCAGCGGTTTCGTTTAAGATGCAACCTTGCTGTTTGTCTCTCTGCTGTCTTTCACCGTTGCAACGTGAGTGATGAGAATATCTACTTACTGTCTTTCTCTTTATTTAGACCACACAAATACACACAATAAACATGATGTTGTGATGTTTGCAGTATCCATGAATGCATCTCTCAGTAGTCGAATGACAATGTCAAAAAACGTAACAAGTGTTATTCTGGGCTAAAGACGTGTTTGCTAATTAGCAGTGTTGGGCATGTTACTTTAAAAAAGGAATTAGTTATAGTTACGAGTTACTTCTCAAAAAAACCTAACTGAGTTACTACACTACAAAAGTCACTAGTTACCACACACACAAACACACACAGCAAAGACGGGTACCATTCCAGAGGTTTGCATTTATTGCAGTGGACATGTGTTTCTGTGGGGTTGAGTTGCTCACACAAGACGTGGACAAAGTTTTTTTTTTGTTTTTTTTTTTCGGGGACATAATGTACATTTTAACTTTGACATCAACGAGGTTAAAGTAGTGTCAGTACTTCCATTTGGCAAACGCTGTCTTCTCGCTAGAGTCCTCCTCACTCGCCATTTCTCACTATCGCAATCTTACGAAACCTTAGCCAATCCTCATTGCTTATGTGCTCTAAACACCCGCCCACCCTAGTTCTCTGATTGGCTGAAAACGCAATCTTACTAAACCTTAGCCAATCCTCATTGCTTACGTGCGCTAAACACCCGCCCACCCAAGATTGGTTGAAGACGCAATTTTACTAAAAGCCAATCCTCATTGCTTATTTGGTTATGTCACCCCCTCCCTTGTCACCCTGCAACACTCTCACTGCGCTGCAGATTAGTTCTGAAGTCGGTGATATATTTTTAGGCGGCTTCAGTAACGTGCAGCAACGGGCTGTTGAAAATGGTAACAGCGTTATGCTGACAGTGAAAGTAATTAGTTAGATTACCCGTTACTGAAAAAAGTAATATTTTAAACGGCGTTATTCCCATCACTGCAAATGAGAGATGCATACTGTATGTGGTGTTGGAATTGCACTGCTGTTGAGTTCAGGTCAGGATGAAGTTATAAAAGAGCGTCAGACTCTGTGGGGAGTAGGGCTGGGCGATATATGGATATTTTGAAAAATATATCCATATATCGCCCAGCCCTACTCCTTGTTCAAAGCACAATACCAAACATAAGCATATCGTTCATTTTGCAATAGACATCAATAGATTTGATGCGGAGGTATCATGTTTCAAGATGGTGCAGAGTTACAGCAGCTCTGTGTATCCTGCTGCGTTTTTAGTGTTTAATAGTACTTTGTGTATGACTTCCTTGTTGTTTTTGTGCCATACCGACCCCTTAAGCAAGTGTGCAGATATGGATGTTCATCTCATTACGTTTGTAGCTTGCTGCTCGCGCCATTGTTGACACTCATCCCTTGGCTACGCCGAATGATCGGGTATCCCCGCGTAGATATGGATATGGAGAGGCTGCATGGCGGGAGTGTGCAGCGAAAAAGACGGCGTCAACCATGTTTAACCATGTCTGTCATCATGGGGAACAATTTATTTAAAAAAGAGAAAATACTATTTTATTTCAGTGGCTATTTTAACTTACACAAATATTACACACATATTTGCTTTGCCTTTAGTTGAAATTCAGTTTATGGAAAAAATGTCAATGTATATTGTATATCGATATTCTACCTAAATATATCGGGATATGAGTTTTGGTCCACTGTATGCGTTAATTACTGCAAAAAAACGAAGGTCACAAAAGTGGAAAACACATACATAATAGGTCCCCTTTAATAGTGTGAGAAGCTTAGAAATAAATGCATTGTGAAATACAAACTGCTTGTCACTGCTTGTCATTGAACGGCGTTGGTGGGTCCCGCAGCCAAGCCAGTTGGTAACCTCTGGTCGAAATAAACACAGACAAAGAATATATCAATACGTTGATATCTTCATCAGCATTTAAGTGTACTTGGAAATCCCAGAAAATACATTAAAAACACGTGACTTAAACTTGAACAATGTGGTGTCCTAACGCAACCCCTCATGGCTTATGATAACGCAGTTAAAATGTGATTAGCTTGATTTCAATAGACACTTAATTTGAGGGCAAATGGCCATTAATCTTTCATTCATTCATTCATTCATTTTCTACCGCTTATCCTCACGAGGGTTGCAGGGGTGCTGGAGCCTATCCCAGCTGTCTTTGGGCGAGAGGCGGGGTACACCCTGGACTGGTGGCCAGCCAATCCCAGGGCACATACAGACAAACAACCATTCACACTCACATTCATACCTATGGACAATTTGGAGTGGCCAATTAACCTAGCATGTTTTTGGAATGTGGGAGGAAACCGGAGTACCCGGAGAAAACCCACGCATGCACGGGGAGAACATGCAAACTCCACAGATGGCCGAGGGTGGGATTGAACTTGGGTCTCCTAGCTGTGAGGCCTGCGCGCTAAACACTCGAACACCATGCAGCCCGCCATTAATCATAATTAAATGAAAACTGTATGTGACGATTAAAAATAATAATGAAAAATGGATATCCCTAGTTATTTTTGTTTGCATCATAAGTGAGGTAGGCATTTGACTTGTTGCCTGTTGGTTTGGGATGTGGAGCTCTGTAAATGTATATAACGAACATGGGCTCAAACAAGTTGAAGTTTGCCTCTGACTACTTTTGTGCAACTCAAGCTTTACTAAGGTATGGCAAATTATGTTTTGTTTTTTCCCCACTAAACGGTTTAATTAGACAGATAATGCCTCTGTATTATGGTGCACCGAACTGAACGGATTGATGTAAACGTAAATGTAAGCAGTACAGGCACTTCCAGACAATGATTTCATCATTCGACTCCGTAATCAGGAAAAAGACGAAAGAAAAAAACAATGTAAAAGTAAATACATTTTAAGTGAGGCCATAGAGACTCTTATTCTCGACTTAAATTTGCCAGGAATTCCTTCTTTCCAAGCACATTAATAGCCTTGAAAACATCAATCATATACCTGAAGGAATTGTAGCCATGGCCAGTGTTTGTCATAAGATATTATATTTGCTATATATGTGTCAACGAGAGCTTTAGTAATATGCCTTTGGCAGACCTGCCTCTTAATCTCAGCAAAAAGAATCTCCTTGAAAGAAAAGAGCATAGGGTTGTTTCAACAAAAACGTTGTAGACGTTCCCAGGTGACATTTTTTTTCAGTCTTCAAATCCTTTTCAGGAATAAATACTTGTATTATCATTCAGATTTTTTCTTGACATGCATGATTGCTGTGTTTTGATCTCCTTACACAAATAGGTTTTTGTCCATCAACAGCTGCATATGGCAGATAATACACCAAAGAAGTGCAGGACTTCCTCACGCCCTCTTCTTCTGCCTCTTCCTGCTGTGAGAAAAAATGTACCTGCTCACGGGTTGTCATTCCTGTCAGTGAGAGGGACTTCACAATTTAACTCCTATGAGCCAGATTGCGGCCTACTTACATTTCACATGGGGGGCTCAGATGCAGTTTCTGGGAAAGATGTGTCTCAAAATATACCAATCTTTGTGTTTGTCTGTTAACCACATGCCTTTCATTCTTATGTGACTGGAAAAAGCTACATCAAGCTTACCTATTACCTGCACAACAGTAGAACCCTGCTGGACTGATGTTGACTTTATTCACATAGCTTATTAGTCGATGCGGCTCCAGAACCCTCCTTGAAATGTATTTTTTTCCTTCTTCCATGAAGTAATTGAAAAACAGGCGTGCTACTTACAAAAAATAATTTTGTGAATTTTCAGTATAACAGACAGTGGAAGCCGATGGACTATTCGTCTCTTTAACATTTGACACACTTCAAAATAAGTCATAAAAGAACATTTTTTTAGTTGATATTAGTTCGGCTTGATATCGGTAACGGACAATACTCAGGGCTGCAATATTACCATCATATCAGAGGTAAAAATGTTGTAGAGACCTCAATTATTTTATAAACTATATATTTAGGCTTTTATCTTTAGATATTTCCGAACCAAAAATTACAGATGTATTTTCCATATTCTGGCACTGAACATTTTTATTATTTTACAGACATGATGAATTCACCCACATACGTGCATTGTTTGCATATCATGTTGGATGAATGTTGGATTTCACAACACAAATGTTCAAAAAGTGATATTTTACTTGCCATTATGTTCATTGGCTAATAATGAAATACACTATAATGCTATAATACAAAGTGGCTACCTTTTCTAATGGGATGTCAGCCTTTACACACATCGCCACTAAGTCTTCAACAAACTGTAATGCCTGATCTTGTGATGAAGGAAGATGTCGTCACCCATGCAATTCCACCTGCATATGAACTGTATATATATTGTGTTTTGTTTAGGCAGACATGGGGCAAACAGCGCTCTTACTTTTAAGGACCGTCACAGAAGTGTTCGGTGTGTGGAGATTGTGTATTTACGGATAAGATGAGCTACTTTCAAAAATAAACGTGCTTCTCATATTTTTTTGCTCTGAATGTCCACATCATCACCGGATACTGAAAAACCTTCCTTACAGTAAAGCCATAAAATAAAATGTGCTGAATACTCATCGAGCCCGAGTGGTGCATACACAACCACACTCAATCTGGCTTGTTAATGTTTTATAATTTATACCGGTATAAGTCATTTTCTTATCGGAAGAATCCATACCGGTATACTGGTATATAGAAAATATCACCCAACCCTGTCAAAGTGGTTTATTTGGTCTCAAACAATGTTGATAATTATATATATGAGCATCATAGGATGTAGGATAATAAACATTTCAAAACGCACCTGCATTGTTTTTTGACTCAGTTAAACAAAAAAGAAAAAGTTTGTGCGGTCATATTTTTTTTTATTGTACTGATTTGTTTGTTTGTGTTTTCTCCGGGTACTCCGGTTTCCTCCCACATTCCAAAAACATGCTAGGTTAATTGGCCACTCCAAATTGTCCATAGGTATGAATGTGAGTGTGAATGGTTGTTTGTCTATATGTGCCCTGTGATTGGCTGGCGACCAGTCCGGGGTGTACCCCGCCTCTCGCCCGAAGACGGCTGGGATAGGCTCCAGCACCCCCGCGACCCTCGTGAGGAAAAAGCGGTAGAAAATGAATGAATGAATGATTTGTTTGTTTGTTTTTTTAATGTCACACATCCTCTCATCTCATGAGTTGGATGTCTCGTGAAACCCCTAACTCACCACTAATGGTAATGTAAGATGAGCGCTGGACAGATGGACTCGTAGTGTAGCCTTTAGTTAGACTAGCAGGTTTTTCTAAGCAGAGTCTAGATAATCTACACTGTTGTAATTGCAGTAATGATGTCTGATAATATACTAACCAGTGCTGACCTTGCTGCATGGTTTGAGGCCAGTTTGACTGTCAAAGCTAGTGCTTCCGTCGCCAAACAAAGTTTTGCATGTTCAACAGCCAACAAAGTGCCAAATCTCAATGCTTGATGAAAACACATTACAAGTAAAGCATGAATCTCTCTACATTTAACCTGTATTACCGTGTATTTATGAATTATTATAGTTATGTTATTGTTTGTTATAATTATTATAGTGTGTGTGTACATACATACATGCATACTTGCATGCATTCCTGCATACATACATACATACATACATACATACATACATACATACATACATACAACCAACTATTAGACAAGCACAAAAACAATATCCGAGCAACCTGGGGCATTCTAAATAGTATTGCAGTATTATAGGAAAATATGGATGAGACAGTTGAAAAGTTCAATAACTACTTTGTCAATATTGGTCCCAAACTAGAAGAAGGGATTCTGAAACAAGCGATGTTTCTGACCGATGTAACAAAAAAGGAAATGATCTACAGTCTCCTTTTACCACAATTCTCCAAAATTATTGAGAAGCTATTCAACAATAGGCTGGATAAATTTATTAATGAGAAGGAATTACTATCAGGAAGTCAGTATGGATACAGAGCTAACATTTCTACCCCCATGCCACGGATCAAAATTACGCTATAGATCATAGGACGTGTGCAGCTGTAGTACTCATGGATCTGACAAAAGCCTTTGATACAATCAATCATGATATTCTAATAACTATACTAGAAAATTCCCGCGGAAATTTTGATGAGCTTGCTACCTGTGCTGTGAACCTCGGGCCCGGTGTGCCAATGGCTACCATGCTAGCACCTCACAAGAAAGCCTCAAGTACTGAAAAGGTTGATGCAGTCCCATAGTGTCCTCGCATCTTGCCATGTGTCTATTTGCCTTTAGACATTAGTAAATTAGCTTAAATGCTAACATGCTAACGGCTACCATGCTAGCACCTAGCAAGACAGCCTCAGGTCCCGAAAAGTTTGGGGCAGTCCCATAGTGTCCCCACACCATGTCATGTGTGTATTTGCCATTAGACATGAGTAAATTAGCTAAAATGCTAATGTGCTAACAGTCATGATGCTAACACCTAGCAAGAGAGCCTCAAGTTTAGAAAGTTCCAAAGTTGTCCTACAACATCCCTACATCATGCCATGTACGTATTTGCCTTTACACATGAGTAAATAAGCTTAAATGCTAACGGCTACCGTGCTAGCACCTAGCAAGAGGGCCTCAAGTTTAGAAACTGCCAAGGTTGTCCTACAACATACCTGCATCATGCCATGTGTGTATTTGCCTTTAGTTATGGGTAAATTAGCTAAAATGCTAACATGTTAATGGCTACCATGCTAGCACCTAGCAAGACAGCCTCAGGTCCTGAAAAGTTTGAGGCAGTCCCATAGTGTCCCCACATGATACTATGTGTGTATTTCCCTTTCGACATGAGTAAATTAGCTAAAATGCTAACATGCTAACAGTCATCATGCTAGCACCTAGCAAGAGAGCCTCAAGTTTAGAAAGTGCCAAGGTTGTCCTATAACCTCCCTGCATCATACCATGTTTGTATTTGCCTTTAGACATGAGTAAATTAACTTAAATGCTAACATGCTAGCAATTAGCATGCTATTACCTAGCAACATAGCATCAAGTCATGAAAGTTGCCAGGCACTGCTGTGGTGTCTGTACATGTCATGTGTTTTCCAATTGAAAGCAGCACTTGCCTTGTCATGGAGGACTAAAGAGCAGAGAGTATGTGACATGCGGGTCGATACTGAACTATCGATTCCTGACATGATGATAACACAGCTTATTGCTGTATCATGGATTCTATAAAAATGTTGATATTTTGATACTCTGGTCTTTAAGGTGCCTGGAGTCACTGTGTTAATTAGAAAAATCCAACTTTTAAAATCTACACAATAAATGAGCTGTATGGTATCAGCTGGGAAGGGAATCATTGTAATTGCACATGTCAACACACTGTGGTTTTTGAAGGGAGGGGCTGTGAGGAGGAGGAGATGGCGGCCATGACAGTGAATCAGCACAAAGGACTGAAAAGGCTGAATCGCTCATGTCGAACAGAAGCTTCTTACGGCCAAACGATCTGAGATATTGACACCACGAGACGACCGTGAGCGGCCCGAGGGTCGGGGCTTCGCATAGATCTGCTCGTTTTGCATATCGGTTGAGAAACGACCTCAAGAGGACGAGTCGAAAACATAGAAAATTCAAGATTTGGAGACGGCGTCTTTAACATGGGAGTGAATGGGAGAAATTTCCTACGAAAATAAATCAAGCTAGCTGAAACGGTGTGGCCAGGAAGAGGAGTTGTTTGCAAAACAAAAAAGTTATCTTTTCTCCTCCCCTGCCAGAGTGGAAGTCAGAGTGGGAGACGATGGCCCTGCGCACACCTCCTTCTGACGAAGATAGAGCAAAAACTAAACATCCAACGAAAAAACTAATTAACCACAGACAGTGTTGAGAAGTTTATCTAAAACATGAGCCGTTAAAAATGGGAAGATTAAGATATAATAATAGCTAAACGCCACAGAAATAACAATATGACAGCTCAGCATGCAAGCCCCATAGACTGCTGCTAAGCAGCTGTCTGTGGAGCTTGTATGGATGGGCAAGCCCATCGGTACGGAATAAGAGGATTAGTTCTGAACTGGGTCAAAAGCTACTTAGCTGACAGGAAGCAATACGTACAGCTAGGAGAATACACATCTGCAAGTTCATATATTACGTGCGGAGTTCCCCAGGGGTCAATACTGGGACCAAAACTGTTCAACTTGTACATCAATGATATCTCCAAAGTAACGAAAGACTTAAAGCTGGTATTATTTGTGGATGATACCACTGCTTTTTGTTCTGGAGGGAGTACAAACAAAATCATTAGAAAGGTCAGAGAAGAAATGGTCACGCTAAAAAGATGGTTTGATGATAATAGATTGTCCTTGAACCTAAGTAAAACTAAATGTAGGACACGTACCAGCAAATAGAAATAGATGGTGTAGACATTGAAAGTGTGAAGGAAAATACATTTCTAGGGATCACAATAGATGAAAATATGAGCTGGAAACCTCATATTACAAATATACAACATAAGGTGGCCAGAAACATTTCAATATTGAACAAAGCAAAATTTGTTCTCAATCAGAAATCACTCCACACTCTTTATTGCTCTCTGGTTCTACCATATCTTACTTATTGTGTGGAAATATGGGCTAATAACTATAAAAGCAATCTTCACTCGCTAAATGTACTGCAAAAAAGGTCAGTAAGGATAATTCATAATGCCGCCTACCGAGAACATACTACCCCATATTTCTAAAATCACAAAATTTAACTTGAACTTAAACTTGCTGATATAGTTAACCTTCAAACAGCTAAAGTAATGTGTAAGGCTAAAAGTAAGGCTAAAAATAACCAATTAAAAATGTCATCCAATACAAGAGAGGAGAAATACGTATGATCTCAGGGAAGAAGTACATTTGAAACACTTCTATGCTAGGACTACGTTATGCTAGCCATAGCATTTCAGTATGTGGAATCAAACTATGGAATGGATTGAGTAAGGAAATCAAACAATGCACAACGATGAGCCAATTCAAGAAACAATACAAGCAGTTGATGTTTGCTAAATACAAGGATGAAGAGTCTTGAACCAGTCATGATGTGCTATATATATCACTATATTGACATGCACTATGGTACCCATTATGGCATTGGATGCTCATATCACCGAGTACTTCGGTGTGGGACAAAAAAAAACTTAAATTATATTAGAAGGGCAGGAAGTGAACAAATGTAACAGTTACTGATTGTAAAAGTACCAGATGGACGGGTAGGATTTAATATGCTTTGCTTCTTCCTACTCCTTTTGGACATGTGGAAAAGGGAACTGATTATGGGATGCACTCAATTGTAATCTGATGCATGTTCAAATGAAATAAAACCATTACCATTATCATTGCCATTCCATAGGTATAAATCATAAATGTGGCGCGGGTTCCTGTTGAATTGGCACGACAGTGGACCTGATAGTTTGGCCTCAGTGCAACCTAATGAAATGTGTTAAAATAGAGAAGGAGAGGCTCGGCCTGTAATGGTCAGTCATCCATGCAGCTGCACAAAATACTATTGACTTAAATTCCACCCTCCCATTCCCCTCTTTTCAACTAATCCCATACAAGTACCCATTTCAGTTTGAGGCTTAGCAGCCTCTGTCATTTGTTGTTCAACAGCACTGAATGGAAAAGAGTGGTACAATTACTCGCCAATTCCTCTCATTATTGTGGGCTTCACTCAACTGTTCTGGGTGACCCTAATGAGGCTGTCACAAAGTGGGCAACGGTGCAGGGAATCATGGCGTTCATTCCAACTCCTTTCTTTACCTCACACGGAAAAGTGCAGTTTCAAGTTGCGTTTCTTGATTCTTGTCCCATTAGTGTATTCAATGGTTTTGGGGGGGGATAAATGCTTATTATGTAAACCGCCATAGTAGCTTCTTTGCTTGTTCTGACATTTGGGATACTCAGACAGATATTTCAACACTTTAATTCTTTTTTTTTTTTTTTTTCTTTTTTCATCTGTGCGATTAAAATTAACAATCATCTATCCACATCATGGCCCCTGCCCTTGATACACCCCAGCACTGGTTGTCAACTTATTATTTGGTTGAGTTGGAACCCCCCCCCCCCCCCCCCCCCCTCCATTTTTTTCTTATTTTTTTTCTTGTTAATATGCACTGAAATCACATCACTTTAATATGTCATCTTTTTATGGACTCCAACAACTTTCACACAGAGACCCACAAACCTCCTACTGTGGTTCTGCTTGTGCCAATCACTTTGAGGGTTAGTGTTTGTTGGCAATTTGCTTGTGTGTAACAGCAGCCAACTAAAAAGTGCACTGGTATTAATGTAGAGCCGAGGTGGGTGTCCTAAGCAGCATGGCCGCCAAGTTACTTGCAAGGAATTTGGGTCAGACCTAAGTCATGCTGAAGAAAATGTGGATTTAAATAAATCAGCTGTTGTTAAATAAATCAATTGTTAGAACTTGCTGTTTCATTGAAGTAAACAACATGTTTGATGTGTCACTGAAATTGCTTCTCTGCAGAAAAAGTTTCATTTTCTGTTTTTTGGTCAAAATCAGGTGTTGTGCTGAAACAGCCTGTGTTCTACTCAAAAAGCCTAGAAACAAAGTTTTTTTCTGATGGAAGAAGAGTCTAAGGTTGGTTTAATTAGTGTCAATGTTAATGCAGTTCTGATGTCAATATTCTGTGGGTCTTGAATGTTCAGAGAAATTCTGGCAGTATGGAGCTCTCGTCTCTGGCAGTCAATAAGTTAATCATTTTTAAAAATCTAATTTCAGTGTATTTTGCATTCAGTTATGTTGTAATTGACTACTAATTCAATTTGATGACCTGAAACATTTAAATGTGAGAAACCTGCAAATAAGAAATAAGAAGGGGGCAGACACTTTTCCACACCCAATGTATATACATTTTATATTACCCAATATAGTAGATGTAATGTATTGAGAAGAGGAAGTGAATTTGGGGGTTTCTAGCTGAGTTTTCACTGGCCGTGGGTCACAGCCGCAACAGGAGCCTGTGTTGTTGTTATTAATAGTAGTATTATTGTGTCTGCTGGTGAGATTATTTAAACCTGCTGTTCCGGTGATAAAGTCTGGTGCATGTCCCACTGAGCGATTACTGGCACCTGGTGACCAATGAAGAAGACTACATTTACAATTTGAATATGTCTTCTTGTATTTCAGTTGATTTAGCCATTTTTATGCTTGCTTTTTTGTACGATTCAACCACAAAACAGCATGGTTTATTCATTAATATTCATTCATTCATTTTCTACCACTCTACTCACAAAGGTCGGTGGTGCTGGAGAGAAAGAGAGGCGGGGTACACCCTGGACTGGTGGCCAGCCAATCACAGGGCACATATAGACAAACAACCATTCACCTCATACCTGTGGACAATTTGGAGTGGCCAATTAACCTAGCATGTTTTTGGAATGTGGGAGGAAACCGGAGTATATGAATTAATATATGTTTGGGAAAAATATATTAAAAAACCTATATTTTGTCACAATGGCCAATGCTTACTGGTCGCAATGTACAAATCCTGTCTTACACAAACTAAAGCATCCAATGGCCGTCCCTCAAACTGCATCCCACCACAGTGGTTGGAGATCCAGGCCAGCTGCTGAAGGTTTTTTTTAGAGCAGCTCTTTTTGTGATAAAGAGCCTATTTACTCCTCTGCACACTAAATAATCAATATTTACACAGTTGAAGTGAAAAGTGAAAAAAGATGCCTGCAACCACGTGTCACTTGTTTTTTTTGTGAAAAATATACACACATATGTTGGGGGGTGGGGGGGGGTGGTCTGAAATATTACTGGTGTGTTGGAGGGGAAAATGTTTGCGAGCAGAGAATGGATTTAACATTGACAAGGCGAAGTGATGATGCGGGAAGGAGAGAGGGAAAATGGGGTGAGCAAGAGAGGTTCCCTAAGCTAATAAAATACTCTGAGGGATTGAAGCCGCCAGCCAGCATTCCTGTGCCATTAGATAAGTTAGCCTACTGCAGTCTTCAGTTTCTCTGCAGTGTTGAAGTGGCAAACTGAGGTCACCGTCATAGCAATGTGAGGGAGGTGATGAATTAGAAAGTTATTAAGCAATGTAGTTGCGGTCAACCTCTGAAGTAGATTTTATGATGATTTGCACATAGTCAACTGTTCTTGATATTCTCCTGCCCCCGCTATTCTATCTCAGCATTTGGTAGCCTCTTATTTTACTCAGTTCAGTAGCATTGTGCAAATTTCCATATGTGGTTGTGACATTTTGACAACTTGAAAAGTGTTACCTCATGAGTAGTCATACAAAACATACCCTCACGGGTATGCATGCAGTCTCAGTGAACTAAATTTAGATTGGAAATGTGAGGTCAGCTATCAGACACAGGATAGGTCAGATTGTGTAAATTCACGTTTGTGAAATAGCTGTGCAGAAGTGACAGATGACAGTAATGCCAGTGAAGTTACTGTGCACGTCTTGCACACGTACGTGCAATCACCTAAATGAAAGTGTTTTAATAAATAATTCAAGAGCTCATCTTGGTTAACAAAGCCGTACAGTTAAGCGACACTCTTTCGGAGACGGAGAGGAATGTAAAACATTATCAAGAATTATCCTTCAGGGAAATCTCCTGGATTGTAAGATGATTTATTGAAATGGGAAATGTGCTGAGTGCAAGTACCTTAGTAACCTGAGTGTGATCCTTCCCAGAGGGACTTTCTGTCATACAGGTGGAACGATCCTGAATGCCACTGTAATTGAAACCAGGGTACTACATGGTGTTGAAGTGGTAAAGCTGCGATAGTCATGATTGAAACACATTTCTTTTTTTACAGGAATGTTGGTGGTAAATGTAACTTGGAGAAACAAGACGTATGTGGGCACACTTTTGGACTGTACACGGCATGACTGGGCTCCGCCTCGGTAAGAAACTAGTACTCTGTAATCTGCTTATTTTTGTTTTATGTCTGTGACTATGATTAGTTCGCTGAGATTTTTCTCATTGCATTAAAAAAATTATACCAAGGTAAAATTTAATGGAATTTTCTCTTGAAAGATTATAATTACAACAAGTGTAAAAAAAAAACCCAGCAACAACAAAAAACACATTAACGCCACCCATAACTAACAGGTGTCTACAATATCCTTGAGTGTGTGAAAAGATCGGCTCCTATGAAAGTAATTTTCACAACAGGAACAACTAAGCAGTGGGCTGTTTTTTTAGGTCAAATATTAATACTGTAACTAACACCAAAATTTGACTTACAGCATGTTAAAGGGACGGACCTCATTTGTACCCTGAGGACTACATATGTTAGGCTTCTCATGTAGTTGCGGCTGTCGTGACCCCCACCGCAGGAATTTTATGAGCATAGAACACATCTGTTATATTTGGATCTTCCTCTCTAGTCTATTTTACATTTGTATGAAATGCAATGTTTTTGTTATCATGCTGGATATTCGATATTACTGAAAAGACTGAAATTAATTTAATGTCACTATTCAAGGTGCCCTTCAGCAAAGCATGTGAATGTATATCACACGTCACTGGAAAAGTGCTATTAAGGTCATTAACTTGAGCGGCTAGTGTTCAGTTCACACTTATTACTCCAGATTTGGAAAAGCCATGAAATTATAATGTTGGCATTTTCAAAAAACTGCTGAAGTTTGTGGTTTTACTCACAAAAACATTGCTGCCTTCTAAACATTTTTATTTGAAATTGGACACATCTAAAAAGCCCACCGCTTCTCCAAGCTCATCCATGTCCTAACAATAACCTACAAAATGATTCAAAAATTATATTTCAATTGAATGGCATTCAAAAGTTGTAAATGCATGATTTATGTGATTAAAAAAGTGGTTTAGTTAGTATTTTGGACTCATCAAAGTCATTTTTGTTTTTTTGCAGGTTTTGTGAATCCCCTACAAGTGACCTGGAAATGCGTATTGGCCGTGGCCGAGGTAGGCGGATGAGACCAAACAGCAACACCCCTATCAACGAGAACAGCAACTCGTCAGACAACAAAGGCACCACCACCAATAAGACGCGTGCCGCCTCGAACAGTAAGGGCAGAAGAGGAAGCCAGACACCCTCGGAGCGTCGCACTCCACCCAACAGCAACACGGAGGATCTGAAGGCCAGCCCCTCGTCGGCTGGAAAACGTAAGGCTAAACCAGCCTCTGACATGGAGCCCAATTCCAGCTCAGAGGACAGCAAAGGCAACAAACGCATGCGGACGAACTCCAACAATGGAGTCGGGCTACCAGGTCTCCTCATTCCTTCTCTCAAAACGGAGCCACTTGCGCCTCCTGTTGATCGGAGCTGTGCCTCACCGGTTCTTATTGACTGCCCTCATCCCAATTGCAACAAAAAGTACAAGCACATCAATGGTCTCAAGTACCACCAAGCCCGTGCCCACACTGATGACGATGTGAAGTTGGAGTTAGATGTAGACGGTGAATATGGAGAGGACTCGACAATTCACCCTGAACCTGGGAACTGTAATGGAGCATCCATCTCACATAAAGGGTCACTGTCTCCTGCACGGTCAATCACTCCAAAGGGAAGGAACTTTGATGTTCAAAGTCCTTCCCCATCACCGGGCAAGTTTTGCTCAAAGCAGAGCAAAAAGAGAATTGCTGAAACAGACGCAGAAAGTGGAGGTACACCAATGGAAGTATGTGATGATGGTGCATGCCTTACAGATGACGCCAGTAACGATGGAATTGATGAAAAAAGAGGCCCTGACAAGTACAAAAAAGGTAGCACCAAGGGTGATAAAATGGCTCCAAAAAATATGAAGTCACCTCGGGCAGTTGGCACCGGTTGTACGACATCGCAGCAAATGTTCTCTTTTCCACCAGGAAATCCACATTCATCCCCAGGGCTGGTTCCAGTGTTGCAAGGAATCCCTAAGAGTCCCCAAACGAAAGGCACACAACCTAAACCCGCTGCCATAGGAGAGCCTGCCCCATGTAGCTCGAAAGACAAGAAGAAGAAGGACAAGAAGAAAAAGGACGGTGGAAAGGAGGCTGACAGCCCCAAGTCTCTGGCAAAGGGAGGGAAACTGGAGGAGGGAAAACCACCATACATGGAAACGTGTGATCAGGGGAATAAATCTGAAGGGCTTCTCAATGGTTCGTCAGACCCACATCAAAGTCGCTTGGCAAGCATCAAGGCCGAGGCTGACAAGATCTACAGTTTTTCTGATAATGCCCCAAGCCCTTCCATCGGTGTCGGCAGTCGAGTAGATGGCAGTGGCGTCCCCCAGCCTCTCACCCCACTTCACATGGTGAACCAGAATGGTGCTGATAACTCCTCTGTGAAAACGCACAGTCCAGCTTACTCGGACATCTCTGATGCTGGTGAGGATGGTGAAGGGAAACTAGACGGTGTCAAAAACAGGACAGAGGACCAGTCGCTCAGAGAAAGTGTCAAAAAAGCTCTTTTTCCAAATCCGACACCCAGCAAAGATTCCCCATACTATGCTGGCTATGAGACATATTACTCGCCCAATTATATCAACCCAAGTCCTGGTGGGCCCAATTCAGGTACACCAGTGACAGAAGGTCAGGTGAAGATTAAAAGAGAGGATGACCAAGATCAGGTTGAGGAGAAAGTCAAGATCGAGGTTCATGAGGATCGCAAACCTGATAGTGCTCCTGGACATCAACAGCAACAAGCCTCTGTCATTCAACCGAGATCCAACATGTATATGCAACCTCTTTACTACAATCAGTACACCTACATACCTCCTTACGCTTATCATTCAGATCAGGCCTACCATAACCATTTAATGAACACCAACCCAGCCTATCGACAGCAGTTTGAGGAACGCCATCGACAAATGGCAGAGCAGCATCGGGCTGCAGAGAAAAAGTCTGACATTGTTATGAAAGACAGAGAAGCTGCCATTAAGGAGGATTGGAAACAAAAGAGTCCAATTCAGCCAAACCTCTCCAAAACCCCAAGTCAGTCTGATCTTAGAAAGATGCCACAGCCGACTAACAAATCCAGGGACTCGCCCTCTGAGGTTTTGTCCAAATCTATGGGCGGCATAAAGGGGGAAGACACAAAGTCCCAACAAGCTGAAGGGCTAAAGATGAAGCTGACAGAAGGCCACCATGGGAAGGAGGACTCCAAGCAAGCACTGGATTCAAGATGTCAGGCTGGTACAGATCAAACTATGTGGTACAGACAGGTAAATATGATTTTGGAATGCAGTCAGTAGAGCAGTCAGGAGTGTGTTTTGGTCTTGCTTGAATATGTGGATTGTGCATTATGTGAATATGTGGATTTGTTCCTCTGTTTGACCACCAGCAGTACCCTGAGAGCCAAAAGACCCAATTGGAAAGTGAACACCAACCACCACCACCACCACCACCACGATGGAAAGATGAACGGGACAGAGAACGGGAACGTGATAGGAAATCAAAGGACGAACGTTGCAGACCTAAAGACAGTCAAAGCGGACTCAAGGAGGAGAGCAAAGAAAGTACTGAACTTCGGATAAATTCTGAGGAACATCGGACCCTTAGCAAAGACTCGCGTACAAATCCCCACTTGCAGTTCTCATCACCACTAGCACAGCATCAAGGATATATACCCTACATGCATGGTTACACCTATGGGCAAGGGTATGACCCCAATCACCCGAGTTACAGGGGCATGCCTTCGGTCATGATGCAGAACTACCCAGGTAGGACATACAGTTCTTGGTGATGTTTTTATGGAGCTATAAAAAGAAACAGAAAATGTTCTAATCAACAACATCCCAAATTAGAGGGAGCTTTGTATTTGACTATTTAGTCACCATGCCAAATGATTTAGATGTTATTATTGACCCAGATTTAGTCTAGATGTGTTTAGTTTCCCCATTGGGACGATGGGTCCATGGATCTTCTGTGTTGAAGAGCCATGTTTCTCGAGGTGTTTATGTTGTAAATGCCAGAAAATTTTGACGCATGGCCTGCTTTGTGTGTATAATATATGTGGCACTCAAAATTTATGGAAATAAAATACATACATGCTAGAAAATAAATAAAACTCACAGGCCTAAACATACAAAGTGAAATGAATGTACAGTTCATCCTTGATGGTCCAGATATGTTCCAATGGATGGGCTCTTGCCTTCTTTTTCAATGGTAATGGAAATAAACAAACGACACAACTGCTAGAGGGCAAACACTCTTTCATTGTCCTGGACAAGGCTGGGATTGTTCTCACTTTATCACCAACTTTGTTCACTGAAGATGTCACATGACTTTTTGTTGACATGTTTAATATGTTAATACGGAAGGTACAAAAATACCTTCTGTGGAAAATGTATACGTATGTACAGTAAGGTTGGCCGTTATTTTTTATATACTGGTACAGATTCTTATACTGGTATAAATTATAGAGCCCAGTTGATGACTGCTCCATATTGCCCAACCCTAATGTACAGTATATCTACATTGCATGGACATGCTTACATTTTTATAAGCATGTCCATGTTGGCAAAGACTCAAAAGAATAATACCATATCTGGCAACATGGCCCATTGAGGTCAGCCATGTGTTTCTATTTTCGGCATCCACTTGTTCCCTGATGAGTGAAATGATCTGTACTTCATCACTGTCACTGGATAATGTATAAATCCTGCATTAATCCCCCCATATTCTTATTCATCTAGGTTCTTACATTCCCGGAGGCTATCCCTTTTCTCCGTACGGCAGTAAAATAGCTGGAACTGAAGAGGCTAGCGACAAATCTCGTACTAGCCCTACAGTCAACAAGATGGCAACAGACTCCAAACCTCTTGATATCCTACATCAACATGGCAGCCAATACAAAAGCAAATCTCCAACAGTTGGTGACAAAGCCCCCCTTGAAAGAGAGCAGGAACAGGACAGAGGAGCTGGCGGAGAAAGAGATCGGGAAAGAGAAAGAGACGTGGACAGGCCGCGCTCCTCACCTTCCCAGCGGATGATACCTTCTCACCACCACCTTGGATACCCCTTGCTGTCAGGGCAGTATGACCTGCCCTACGCCACAGGTCAGTTCATCCCCACTTGCCCCATCTCAGCTGTGTAGCAGTATGTTTGCAATATAATTATTCACTTACCGTGTGTGTTAGCTTACAGAGGATATGCACACGCACGAGTTCAGTGCATTCATGTGTCAGGAAGCAAGAAGACAAGCAGATGCATGAAGTGTTCCTAATTGTCATTGCCACCGACTGGCTTGCCATACATTTTACATTTTCACTCAATTTGTTCAGTTCAGTGAACAATGGTTCTGACTACATAGTTTATGTTCACGATAAAGTCATTGCGGAACTTCCCTATATATACAGCGGATCCCCAGCATTCATGGCAAAAATGTATATTTTTATAAGCCAAGGCTTATATGGTTATTTCTTTTTGGCCAAATAACAACAAAACAGCCATTTTTGACAGATAGCAACCAAAAGCCTGATATTAACAGCTTGCAATAAGCCTAATTAATGCTTGGACACATTTTGTCTCCACAGTAGTACACAACTTTGCAGGTCAATGAGTGAATTGGTCAGAAACAGGTGAGAAGTATGTGAAGTATGCACATTTTTTTTTTAATGTTCAGAATTTGTGGCACATCTCATGCCCAAACAATGCATATCAAAGTGTCTCATTCACATGAATGAGTTACGTTTCCACCACCCCTCAATGTGGAGGCAAAATGCGTCAAAGTATAAACACAGCTATACTTCTTTCAAGTAAATAACTATAATTTTTCATGTAAAATTAAGAAATAATTGATAACTTTTAACTAGTAATATTTTCTTGTTTTTCATAGAACACTAAATGTGAAAATGTACGTATAATTAGGTGGCGTTCTAACATATTTGTTAAGCACTATGTGTCATATATATGCCATGCTATGCTAACTTTTGTTTTACCTTCTTTTCAAGGATGTGGGCTTAAAGTCTATAATTGTATTCTTGCGGGCTCGTAAAAAAACTAGTGATGGGCCACAGATGGACCCTGGGCCGTACTTTGGACACCAGTGCCATACGGAAAAACCCTCGTGTCTCATCTGTGTCATGACAATGATGGTGCGCGTACGCTGATGATGCCATGAACTGCATTTGCAGCCCAATGTTGGATTTGTTGTATATTTTCCATGGCAAAGTGAGAACATTGACTTAATGAACCGTCATCTTATATCCACCGGGAGGAGCTGGACGAAGTGGCTGGGGAGAGGAAGTCTCGGCTTCCCTGATTAGGTAGTTGCCCCCGTGAACTGACCTCGGATAAGCAGTAGAAGATGGATGGATCTTATAAGGCTGCAAAAATCCTAGTGTGGAAGAGGCTGTTCACAAGTTGCAACAAGCCCGCAGCACAAAAATCAGCAAAAATGCATAATGTTACAAGAAAAGCTTTAAATGTTAATAGTAACAAGACTAATAAATAATACATTTTGTCAACTATGACACATGCTGGCTTTTTCTGTCTTTAAATGAATAAAACTTGATGATGTTGATTTGCTAAAGTTTCAATAGCATCATTTTCCGTGCAGCCTTTGCTTTTTCTGTATGCGACCCTCGCTGGAAAATGTTTGGACCCTGATGTAAATGTACGAGTTATCGTACTACATTCGTTAGGAACTCTTCTGGGTGATGGGTATTATGTACTTATTTCAAAATAAACAGGCGGCCATAATCCACTAATTAGATGCTGCTGTCATAGTAAGACCTAACGAGAACATACCCACTACTTTTTTTCCCGTTTGTATGCCCGATTGATCCTGCCCGCCACGAGTTAAAACAACAAAGTGACAAAGTTGTTATTTGTTAATGCACGCCCCGAATATGTTAACGAATGGTGTCCAAAGTGCGACCTGCGAGCCATTTGTGGACAACATTTTTTATGGGCCTGTGAACATTGATGGAAAACAATATGACATAAAACTGGGAAAATTCAACAAAAAAACTTAAAGTAACAAAAGAAAAATGTAGGAGTCCACAAAAAATCTACATTTTACCCAAACTTGACAACAGTGAAATTAACAAAAGACGCTGGCGTCCAGCCCTGCCTCTCCCTATCCGTCAGCTCGGAGGTGAGAACGGAAAGATCCCCGAGCTCAGCTGGAAAAGAAAGGATGAATGAAGACCAAACTGTGGCCAACCGAGACCAGTATGCAGACCAGTGATTTGTCATTCAACCACAGTAGGGGGCTGACTCAAGAGTGTAATATAAGTAATAGAAGTAAAAACACTCTACCTCCAGTAACAAGATGTACGGTTGTCCTCTAATCACACACACTTGCAGTTGTGGGACATTTGCTTTGTCTTCAATTTTTTTGTCCTGAATTCAACAAAAGGAAAATGGACACCTTGCTGGTGTTCTGCTGCTTGCCTGTCTAGTCCAACATGCAGTCAGGCATCCAGCCCCCTCAGCTCATCCATGTTAAGTAGGTCCTTGGAGGACAGGAGGAACACGGTGATGACTAAGAGTCACAGTGGTTCAGCATGAAAATGGGTGCAGGCTGAAGGGACATCTAGTGGAGAAACTTGTGAGTTACATTTGAAAGACCTACCCCAATGTTGATGGGCTGCCAACTCGCTTTTTTTTTTGCATTTTTTGAATTTGTGTGAAATTATTATTATACAATTTGATGTTTTGGAGTAATATGAATACATGTGGAAAAGTGAATAGTGAAGGATGCTGCCAGGTAGGAGGCGTAGAGGAAGACCAAAGAGGAGGTTTATGGATGTAGTGAAGGAGGACATGAGGGTAGTTGGTGTGAGAGAGACAGATGCAGAAGACTGGATGGCTTGGATGGAGAAAGGAGATGAATACATGGGGGAAATGTTCAAAATAACAAAATTAACTGAATAAAATAATCTTTCCTGCTTAATTAAACAAAAATAAAAATAAGTACCTTTTTTGACAGACCACTGTTGTGCGTCACAATATAATCACATGGCCAAATTTTGAGTACCGGAAACTCAGGATGCTGAAATGATACTCAACGATGCCTTTTATTTTCACATTACATTTAAATGTATGGATGTAAAATTGTTACATTAGAAAATACTATGTGTTACCACACACAAATTCCCAAAAAAAGAATGTTCAAAAAACTAACAAACAGTATGACACTGGAAGCTCATGTACTTCATTCTGGAGTTGCATGAACTTGGGGATTTGAACTGCTCTGTTGCATGACACCTCCAATTTTACGAGACTTTCACTGGGCAAGTGTCACAGCATTAACCGTGTGCATGGTTTGCTTTTTCTTTGGCTTTTTTTGCAACCCAAATCAAAAAGGCGCCCACACGGCAGGCAGCCTCTCAAAGATGATGTCACATGCAGCAGAGTCGCCTTGATGCTCTTCACTCCAATGGCACAGGACTTTTTCAGCATTTTGTAAAAATGGAAAACAGGACGTAACAGGACCTGTCCTGGGAAAACAGAAATGTTTGGTCAGCAGTTGTGTGTATACACACTACTTGCCTTTTGAAAACTATATATATATTGGGTTGTTTTTTTTTTTACTGTGGAAAAAACTAACACATAGAGTTTGAAGAACAGAAGCGAGACAGATGCCCGATGCCAGATGGAACATCGTCAACCATGATTGACAGGAGCCATCCAAATAATGACTAATGTTGTGAGGTGATCATTAATTGGCCTTTTTCCTTTGTGTCTTCAACAGGGAAGCCTGACCGTCACACCTCAACCCTGCAAAGATTCATGTGACTGGCTCACATGTGACAAGGACCCCCCCCCGACATCAGTTCAATGGTGTTCTGTCTATTTCGTTGATCTGCCTTTGTGTTGGCAGCTTGTTTATGTTGTTGCTCCTCCATGACGATCCAGGTTCAAAGCCATCACTCTTTCCCTTCATGCAGAGGAATCACCTCTGATGATCTAGTCTTTGCACTGTCGACAAATACAATGCAAAAATAGACGATTGGACTTTTGTTTTTCTTTGACTACATTGTTTTTTTGTCCACAGAAGAAACGAGCAGAGGTTTCCTGTTAGGTGACTGATGGCAAAGGGGAGTGAAACTTTAATGAAAGACTTGCAGAGAAAATCTTATTAAGATGAGTTCAACTTTATGTGTGTGGCATTTTGGATGCCCGTGAAGCAACAATATATCTGAAACTTGACAAATGTTTCTTATTTCATTGGGGAGAGGGAATTATGGCAACTGCTGCTTTCTTCAGCGACTCAGAGAACCTGAGAGTGAAGTTTTCATTCTCACTGTCACTATGAGTTCTCACCTTTGAACCCTCCGTTCGTGTTTCAGGGATGATGTCACATGTTTTGGTGAAGGCAACGCGTACACCTCAACACATATTCAACACATGGAGCCACGGTTGCTTTTGTAGAGACTCGTGTTCCGTACTGATCGTCATCATCATTTCAGAATGCTGGTGCATAGATTGGTGTCACTTAGAGTGAAGCCACATTAGTATGAGATCCATTCACTGTGCCATTGGAGGGGGGGAAAGTTTCTTTTCTCTTATAATGTAGATTTTCAGCTCGGATATTCATTCATTCATTCATTTTCTACTGCTTTTCCTCACGAGGGTCACAGGGGTGCTGGAGCCTATCCCAGCTGTCTTGGGGCGAGAGGCGGGGTACACCCTGGACTGGTGGCCAGCCAATCACAGGGCACATATAGACAAACAACCATTCACACTCACATTCATACCTATGGACAATTTGGAGTGGCTAATTAACCTAGCATGTTTTTGGAATGTGGGAGGAAACCGGAGTACCCGGAGAAAACCACGGGGACAACATGCAAACTCCACACCGAGGGTGGAATTGAACCCTGGTCTCCTAGCTGTGAGGTCTGCGTGCTAACCACTCGACCGCCGTGCAGCCCGTTCGAATATACAGTAAGTGTTTAAATGATTAGATTGCCCCAACGTGTGTCTGTCATTTGAATTGTCCATTTTAATCAACAACTGTTCGTACCTCAATTGAATTCCTCCCTCATTGCTGACGTGGCTTCACTCTCACATTTTCACACACACGTTTGCTTGTAGTTGAAGATGAAATCTATCCAAAATGGCTTATTTGTTGATTTGGATTTGGATACTACTCACAAAACGTCAGGGATATTAAACTTTCAAGTGAAATTTTTAGATCAAGCAAAAATGCACTAGAGTTGTCCCTCACGACGTGGCAGTTTGATTTTAGTGCCGTCATTATCAAATCACATTTTTTTTCTCTGATACGATATGATAATAAAGCCATAAACAAGTTGTCTATGCCCTAATTACAAAAATATTGTATTTATAAATGAGGAATCCCACGTTGCAGAAATGTACTTATCATGCGGGTTCTAGGCATTGGGTCTAGAACCAATTAGCAGCGATAAAAGGGGAATTATGATATCATTTTTACAGGAGAATGGCAAACATGATGAGATAGTTTCATCCTAAAAATGACCTGAAAGCCAAAAAGCTCTAACTTTTGTGAGTAGAGTATGTGAAGCTGAAGTTCAACTTCAACGACCATGAAATCGACCCCAAAAGTGTCAACAGAAGCCCGACTTTGGGTGTACTATTCATTGGTAAGGAAGACGGAGCCATTATCTGTGGCACAGTTGGCTTTTGAAATCTGTACATCACAACTCATGAATCATCATCATCATCCCAACGTCATCAACAAAACGGCATCTCCGTGACTTTGGTGGGTTTTTTAAGACAAGTGGCTGAATCAAATGAATGTGGTGTTTGATTAGTATTTAATCTGTAAGGGTAATAATCTAGGCAGCTGTGATGTTGTCATTCAAGTCTGTGGGCTTTTCGTACCAGCAGACTGCATACTTATAGTTTGATCAAATAATGGTTGTGACAAGTGCATTTGTTTGCTCAGAGAGTAGTAATATAATAATCTCAGTAGTCAGCAAAGCCCCGTGAAAATAAATCCTATTCTAAAAAAAGGGTATGAGAAGCCAGAAAGGTTAGTGTTTGCTTTCATCATAATGGAAAGTGCTTGGCTCTTGTGTTTTGTTTCATGGTGCAGAGTATATTTATTGGCCAGCAGTTGGTGCCTAGTTCAACATTCTTGTGTGAAAACACAAACGTCTCTCCTCGTTGGTCCTTTCCTGACCCACCTCTGTCATACAAAGTACCAACAGCGGTGCTTGCAAGGATGTTTACAATGTCTGCCGGGTCTTCTTTCTATGTTAGACATCCAGAACTCTTCTTTCTCTCTTCCACTCTGCTCTCCATCCCTCCCTCCCTCCCTTCAGGAGTTTGTGAAAAGTGTACATTACCATGGTTCCTTTTTTATACAATACTCTGTAACTTGCATTTGTAAATTTGGGCTGGAAAAAATAAATCTTTTTATGAGACGATCTGTCCTAATAACTTTGGCTCTGTTCGGCAACCATTCATTCATTGTCGCCAGGTCGTGTGTCCTGTTTCATAACACCAGAATGTAACGGAAAAGGGTTTTAGTTTTAGTTTTAGTCGCATCAGTCCAATATAATAGTCCTATATAACGTACGTCGTGGGCCGAGGGTCAAAAAGGATGTGTGCCCGCAACAACAAAATTGGGCTGTTTAAGGAACTTTCCAGAACTAATATACCCTAATATGCATATAGAAAATTAATCATAGGACCAGCCAAACCATTACAAAAACTGCTATCGCTAGTCCAGAAAATAAAATACATTTCACTTTGAATTTAAAATGATCACAAACATCCAGTGGTGTGTCTGGACTTTCAATGTTAGTACAGACTTGCCAACGTGTACAAACTTATTGTACTCGTCACGGACTCTTGAAGATGCGTTTATGCTTCACGGCAGAACAATCTGAGTGACTGCTAAATGATGACATCATTATTTGCTGACCACATGCAATATTTCAAGCACATATTGAGAGTCGCTGCATTCAATCAAATTGAAGAACAGCTTTTAAAAATGTGTTTTTCACACAATACAGAAAATGTTTCATGGGCATTGAATGAATGTTAGTCATGATGCAGTGGTGTCATCACAATGTTGCTCTGGTAGCAGCGATGTACGTTAGCATCATGCAACATCGGTGACAGGGAGTGATTACGCCGGCCATGATTTTGTCGGAGTGTAAATGTGGAATCTGATTATCCTCTGCTCTCGGCTCAGTAGAGAGAGGGAGAGCATCAGAGGGAGGGAGGGGTTAAGATACCAATGTGCTGAGCCGATGGTTTTTCCCACAAAGCAGCTGGCTGCCATCAGGACAGGACAGGCCGCTCGGAGGAGAAGGATACCTCTGGGACCGCTCCGCTTGCTGTCGGGACAGCTGAGGCCGTCTTGCAGGAGGTGTTCATGGGATGCACGATCTACGCAGTCAGCCCCAAGGCCCTGCCTGCTGACGAGGCAGCCAGCCGGGACACTTGCTACCAACCCCCCCATTACCGCCACCTTCATGGTAACTGCAGCCAGAGGATAGCAGCCAGGTGAGTATCACCTCATGCTGGATCATGTCAGTCAGTGGTTCATGGTGAGCCCGCCTATTTAACGACCTGTGTTGTACCTGAGCCAATCACGGAGGAGCACATGTAGAAGAACGTGTGGTCGGCATGGACCGCACAGGTGCATTGCTTTTCCTCCATCTACTGGTTCCAGTTATTCAATCACAAATGTTTACAGTCACCTTGTCGGTGGACTCCATTTCCATCGCAGAGATGCATTCATGCCAACATCTCAGCGTTCACAGCCTTTCTTTTTTTTTCTACAAAAATAAGCAGTTGTTTTTTGTTGTTTCTAAAAAAAAAAAAAAACACATGTCATTCACCTGATTAATAATGTATAATGTATATGCAACATTCATAGAAAGCCATCTGTTTTCACGCTATATGTTTATGTGTTTATGTGTTCAGCGGCCTTTGAACACACCATACTTTGGTGCTATGAGTCAGATTCTATCCATTATAATAATAATCCCTAATAATTACAACAATCACTCTTTTTGCAAATAATTCCACATCAGATGTCCCTGTGATAAGTGGGGTGTGCTGTTTATTACTATGGTTCATTACTAAGATTGAGGATGAAGTGCTCTGCATCATGCTGAGAAACGTGCATGTTTTCACCACATAAGGTCAAGAAAATACTAAAACCACTGCTCCGTGGTGCCATGTATACCTAATGGTAAGTCCGGTGAGAGGTTCCACGTTGCGGGGCTGCACAGCTTCTTCGGCACGAATCAGCCGTGTTGGCTGAGTTATTCTGGGCGTCTGCGGTGTGGAAATAGGGGCGTATAATCCGCTAACAGAGAGCACACAGCCACACTAGGCTGGAGGTAAGCTCAGCCCACCTCAACACACAACACCACCGCCGGGGAGCATCATCACACGCATTTAGCGCTCGCTCGGTTAGCTTTAGCTTGGCGGATTAGCGGCAGCCAGCAGTAGGTTTTTCCCTCCCACCCTCGCTCATAAAGACGGTAAATGTTTGACAGGACAAATACAGCACAGGACTGAAGATTCTTTCGGAGTCCAGAGAATTACGACACAACCTAAACGTGGCAGGTTGTGAGCTACAGGTAGGGGACGTCGAAAGTTGTTAAGTTAGTGAGAGTGACGATAACATTTCCGACCGAGCTTTCAAAATAAAAGGGTACTAGTATCAGTATAATGTTTCGCTATAGTAAATGATGACAACTCAAATCAAATTAAATGTTGGTGACATGGGTGTTCTACTGCATGCACTTAAACAATAGGTCAAGTTAGTTTTTCTTCACGCACTTGCACATTTTACTTTGATGACAAAGGGCCTATGTTGTGTTATTAGTGTCAGCTATTGGCAAGTTGATGGGGGGGGCACCGCTAACGGCAAGGACAAGTGCACGCCACTTTTTTCTGCTTTGTCCTTCTGTTGAACCAAATAGTTATACAAGAAACAATAAATGACGTCAGCGCACATGTAAACAGCTGCTAATTGCTGAGTGTGGTATTACCATGTAAAACAGAAGTACTTTTCAGTTGTGTATCCAAACAACTATCAAGTACACTAAGAAAGATATTTGGTTAAAAGTGCTCTCCCTGGAAGAACATTTGGAGCCAAGTGTGGGCTTACAAATACACTCTTCAAAGGTTGTTTTGAGGCGCTTGCACAATGGGGAGGTTATTTCAGGAGGTCTCAAGCAGTGCACTTGATATCTCTGAGTCTAAAGGCTGAACACTGACAGGTTGCCATCTTCATGAAGACCTTTAGAGGTTACTGTGTTAACAGTCAGCCATGAAGGAAATGATATGGGTTATATTGTTATGTCATGTAACTGGCACTTCTGCAGTGTGTTTTCTTTGCACTCTTTGCACTCATATACTTCACAGGTTTATCGTTGCTCTTGAGATTGCAGGAAACGTCTTTCTGCTTGGCTTAGATAAACTTGCCTTCAGGTTTTTGGACAGATAAAGTCTGCAGAGGTCCACATGCCCAGCGCAAACAGCCCCGCTGCTTTCACTGAGTCTGTGCCACGTTCAAAACTCACTCAGAAATGAAAGCCCACACATTGAAAATGCTGACTGTTAATGTTTACTGAATGTTTATTCGTGTTACCGTATACGAGAAGGTAGGAAGAACACAGTGTTTGGTCAACCGACCGCAGCATTAACACGATTAGAGCTAATTGGATTGAAGGATGAGTTGTAACAGCACAAAGTGTTTGTTTACTCAGACAACGAGGAGAGCTGGAAACCTTTCACTGAACGTTAGCGTCAGAAATGTTTGACTCCTAGGACTACTGTATGTGGAACTCAAACAGTCCATGATTGCCATGCCGTGCGTGTCAAAGAAAACATGGCGGGGATGGGATGGCATGTGAAAGTGGCTCATTAACTCATCTTGCTCATGTGTTCCCTCCTGTCCACACAACACGAGTTTGAAGAAAGAGCTACTGGGAATATCAGAATTGGAAAGGAAGTGCGAGCTCGGCAAGAAAGCCCATATGGAGCATCTCTTGTATGAGTGGAAAACCACACTTGGCGTTAACAATTTGTGTGGTCATACATAAACAGCGGTTCGAAACTTGAAGCTTCATTCTTCCTGAAGTTTTTGTTGAATTACGGATTAGTATAACGTCAGGACATGAGACTACAGAGGTTCTGCAATGTTGCGATAAAACTGCAGCCATCTAAGCAATCCATTGTTTACTATATAGTGGAATTGTGTGTACATAATTTCTAATATTTTCAGCAACTGATTTGTTCAGACTTACTCATTTCCTGTTGCGGAAGTTGAGAACAAGTGTTGTCCCATTCTGAACATTGTTTTCCAATGAACAGTCTGAACAGTCACCACAACGTTCTGTTGCGATAGATCGCCTGTTCTCTTAACCACGAGCTTGAAAAAAGCTTCTTATTTAATGACTACAGGCCCTTCACCCACCTCCAGCCACCCCTTTGTGATGGTAGATAAATCAGTCATCTGGAACCTTCTGATCCAGGAAGCCTCTGTTGTTTTGAACAAGCTCAAGGCTGAAGTGAATCTGCTGGGCAATTAGAGATCCTACTTTGGAAAATGCATGCAGAGCTTCTTTCCACCAGCACCTGTAATTATACAGGGCAGGTGCTAACAGCCCCCGTTGTCCCCAGGAGAAGAACAAAGTGCAGTGCAGCTGTGTTTATGTCTGCATGTGGAATAAAGGATATCTGATTGGCAAAGGAGTCAACGTCATGTCAACAATGAAAAAAATCAATAGACAACAAAATTGCTATGCCAGTCCCGAATGGCAAATGCTGAAGGACAAAGAATAAACCTTAGCCACGAATGTCATTGTTCAACTAAATTATTCATGTCTTTTATCTCAAACATATTCAAGGCATACAGTATGATGCACTTCTGCACCACAGTAAGGTCTGTAGACCACATAGGTCTGTAGACCTATGACATTTGGTGAATGTTGAATTTTATCTATTATGAAAGATGCTTTATTTTTTTTTTTTATATTTTGATGACCGAAAACCAGGATACATTTGAAGTATACTTCCGGTGTATGGATAAAAATTCCAAAACACTACCCATAACCAAAAACACAAATTCAGTATAAATTAAATATATACCCAGTTTCAAGAACATTCAAAAACCGTCACAAAAATGATTCCAAAAGAGAATGACACGGGCAACTGTGGTCATATTTTGAAATTTTGGAATGTAACCAATATTTCCAGGCAAACTGTGCATGAACTTCGGAATTTGAACAGTTTTGCCTGAATTCCTCAATTTCACGAGACTTTAACTCAGCAAGTGTCAGATAATTAATTAACTCTGTGTATCTGATTTTCTTTTTCTTTTTTTTTGCATGACTAATTAAAAAAGCCATCGACACAGCAGCTTCTCAGGGGTTAAGTCACATGAAAGAGTGGCCTCATGCTGCTCGATCATCATTCATTCATTCATTTTCTACCGCTTAGCCTCACAAGGGTCACAGGGGTGCTGGAGCCTATCCCAGCTGTCTTCGGGCAAGAGGTGGGGTCCACCCTGGACTGGTGGCCAGCCAATCGCAGGGCACATACAGACAAACAACCATTCACACTCACACGCTCGATCAACAATACTTCTTAAAAAACAACGGGCATGACAGGACCTGAAACAGGGCACGTCCTGGGAAAACAATTTCTAATTTCCAAATTGTTCATAGGTATGATTGTGAGTGTGAACTGTTGTTTGTATGGCATTTAAAGAAAGATCACAAATTTGTCACATGACTAAAATATTCATGCTAGTCTGACATGCAAACATCACAATCCGACAGTCCTGCTAGCTTTGTTTACATTGTATTACACACCACTTATGCGTAGGCTCCAGCATCCCTGAAGTGGCACAATACACTTTAAATATAACAATACTGTGTACTGAGCTAACTAGCCTACATTTTATTGAGCCAATACATTAAGAGAAAAATTGAGTGAGGATGGAGGACTAAATAAGCAGGCAAAAAAACCTACCAATTCTATATAGAATAATAGGCAAACATGTAACCATGTGATATAAATGGTTGTTCCGATAATCCATGAGTGAAATTGAGCCGCCGCTGCTGGGCCCCTCCAGCCGCATCTGCTGCCTTCTGAACCGCAGGTGCAGCCTACCCCCTTTCTGTGCACACGCTCATTCGTCGTAATCCTCGCGTGCTCATTGGACAGCTGAAATGAGGAAATGATAGGAGGTCCGTCACACATGGCAGACATGCTTGTTCAGAATGCTCAGCGGGGTCTTCACTCATATCTGCCGATACTGATCGGTGGCTGATCAATCGGCGCACCCCAAGTTTAAAATGATGGAATCCTAGTCCTAGGAATCCTTTGTGAACGTAGAAAGCTCCTATTTTGCAGGCGATGTGGCTAACCATACTCCTGATCACGAACAATGGCAATAATTTACATTTTGCACTGTTGGCTGTTATGAGGTTCTACATAGTGGCTCAAAATGGCAAAAAAAGAAATGCGAGTAAATTGAGCAAGCAGTTCATTCATCAAACAACTGTTAAACTGCAGTTTGGCCGTTCATTAACTATTATTAAAGCAAACTCTGAAATTTGAATTGTATCCATATGGACAGGTAACCAAATTCTGGTTTGAGATCGACTCTTAAGTGAAGAATGTGGCTGGGTGCATCCCTAATACTATACATGTATTCTAATTATGTTTTTTGGTTTGTTTTCACATATGGGGTAATAACTATAAAATAACTACAAAATAATTATAAAAGCACTCGCTAAATGTACTGCAAAAAAGGTCAGTAAGGATAATTCATAATGCCGCCTACAGAGAACATACTAACTCCTTATTTGTAAAATCACAAATAATTCAACTTGCTGATATAGTTCATCTTCAAACAGCTAAAATAACGCATAAGGCTAAAAACAACCAATTAGCTAAAAATGTCATCCAATACTTCTCTACAAGAGAGGAGAAATATGATCTCAGGGAAGAAGTACATTTGAAACACTTCTATGCTAGGACTACGTTATGCTAGCCATAGCATTTCAGTATGTGGAATCAAACTATGGAATGGATTGAGTAAGGAAATCAAACAATGCACAACGATGAGCCAATTCAAGAAACAATACAAGCAGTTGATGTTTGCTAAATACAAGGATGAAGAGTCTTGAACCAGTCATGATGTGCTATTTATATCACTATATTGACATGCACTATGGTACCCATTATGGCATTGGATGCTCATATCACCGAGTACTTTGGTTTGAGGTGCATTATTTAAAAGAACAAAACAAAAACAAAAAAACCTTAAACTGTATTATGGAAAGCAGGAAGTGAACAAATGTAACAGTTAGTGATTGTAAAAGTACCAGATGGAGGGGTAGGATTTAATAAGCTTTGCTTCTTCCTACTCCTTTTGGACATGTGGAACTGGGAACTGATTATGGGATGCACTCAATTGGAATCTGATGCATGTTCAAATGAAATAAAACCATTACCATTACCGTTACCATTACATCTAATGATAGTTTTGAGTGGACTGACCCAGCTCTGCAGATTAGACACTTGGCATCAGCCTTTCAGCATTACATCACCACCATGTTTGTGTTGAAGACAAGAGTCCTTTGTTTTGCACCCATCAAACTTTTAGCCAGGGACTCTGAAGCCGTACCATACATGTGTTTTACAAACATGGGAAAGTGTAGATGACACTGGAACAGAGGAGCGCTTGCTGTGCACTGAGCTGTGTGTTTGTGTGTTCAGGGCCAGGAGCATGACCGAGCAGCAGGAGCACACTGAAGAAACAGGCCTGCTCGCTACACAGGACCTGGATGCCTCCAAGGACGACGACGCACACGGCCACCTCAGGCAAATTGGTCTCACACATGCACACGCACACGCACACGCACACGCACACGCACATGCACACGCACGCACATGCACACGCACATGCACGCACCCACACATGCACATACACAAACACTGTTTCATGTTTTCCCAAACTCACCATCTGTATCCTGTGTGTGCTCCTAGTTTACAGTTGCAAGATATTTGTTGTTATAGCGCTTATTTTGTACTTTTCTGTATTTCGCTTGTATTTGATGTCAAACAATGGTAACAGACATACAGAATACACAGCATGGACAGATTTTCAAATAAATATGTGTATATGTAATATGTAAATGATATATGCTGCTGTAGGTTAAATGTTTGTGTAGCTGCGGAGACACTGACTATTTTTCCCAAAGGTCTTGGGGATCATCGAGATGTTTTCTGGCAAAACTGAGACAAGCCTTACTGTTCTTTTTGTTCACAGTGGTTGTTGTCTTGGAACTCTGCTATGGAGGCTATTTTTGCCTAATGTCTTTTTATGGTGGAAGTCTTGGACACTGACCTTAACTGAGGCAAGTGAGGCCTGCAGTTCTTGTGCGGCTGTTGTTGTGGGGTCTTTTGTGACCTCTTGAATGAGAAGTTGCTGTGCTCTTGGGGGGCAATTATAGTTGAGCGGCCACTCCTGGAAAGTTCACCACTTCCTGAATTTCTTTAGATCTCAGCTTTTGATGATCTTTGGGCTACTTCACTTTGTCAGGCAGGTTCTATTTAAACAATTTCATGATTGAGACCAGCTGTGGCACCAATCAGGCCTGGCTGTGGCTAGACAAATTGATTTAAGGTGTGAAAAAACATAATTATGCTGTAATGGGGGGTCATTTTTATAAACAAGGCCATGTGGGTTTGGATTTTTCTTCTCCCTAATCAATAAAAATGTTCACTTCAAAACTGCATTTTGTGTTGTCATTGACAATCATTGACTATTCTTTCATTTATCTTTCTTTGAATAAAAGAGAGCAAACATGGCATATTTCAGACATAGTTGCAAATGGTGATTAATTATGTAGAATTTGAAAACTGTGATTAATCTTATTGAAAATTGTCATCATTTGACAGTGATTAGCACGCAGACCTCACACTAGGAGACCTGAGTTCAATCCCACCCTCGGCCATCTCTGTGTGGAGTTTGCATGTTCTCCCCGTGCATGCGTGGGTTTTCTCCGGGTACTCCGGTTTCCTCCCACATTCCAAAAACATGCTAGGTTAATTGGCCACTCCAAATTGTCCATAGGTATGAATGTGAGTGTGAATGGTTGTTTGTCTATATGTGCCCTGTGACTGGCTGGCCACCAGTTCAGGGTGTACCCCGCCTCTCGCCCGAAGACAGCTGGGATAGGCTCCAGCACCCCGTGACCCTCGTGAGGATAAGCGGTAAAAATGAGTGAATGAATGAATTCAACTCCACAATGCTCCGACCACAAACGCAAACCTAATTTCTTGGTTCTTTTTCCTTGCATTCCTCGTGAAAGGAAAGGTGCAAAGTGGAGTGCTATTACTAAAGCGGTGTCCTATGACATTGTTAAAGGGAATGCTAATGCTGTGGATTTCAGAACATGCACAAAATAATGGACTCGTAATGTCCAGCCAGCTCCACAGTTGCAATTATTTAGCACAAACATACAAAGAAGACAGACATAAGACAGACATAAGACAGACATGATAAGCTTGATGCCGTTGACAGACTGGTGGTTCCCAGGCTTTTAAATGTCTTTTAAAAATGTTTACCTAAAAAGTAATACTTTTATGTATTTTCGAGTGCTTTGGTATTCGCTGACAGTGATGTCTTGCATCACCTTTTTTTTCAGTAACGAGTAATCTATCGCGTTACTATTTCAAAACAAGTCATCTGATTTAAGTTACTTATCCACAGTCACTCTGCGTCGCTCTGCGGCTGAATAACGGTAGTCAGGATGGCTGTTGTGGCGCCCTGTGTTTGCCAAACTGTTGCTGAAACCCGAAGCAGCGTTCTGTCGCTGGGAAAGATGCATATTCATGTTGGACACACTATGTGGCTGTGTGTCCACAAAGGTGGGCAGAACCGCAGTGTTCATTCCCCTTTAAAATGAGGTACAGCATGTGTCGCCACGTAACTCCACCCATCCGGTCTGAACAAGAAGTGCGTTCACTGTTCACGTTCTGTGATTGGCCAGTCACGCACAGCGACCGCTCCTCCCTAGACCGAGTAGCAGACACGTACATAATGAAACTGGCAGTTGAAAATGGCCTCCGCTTTATTAGGTTTTCCTCAGCTAGCCTCTATTCAGTTCAAAATGGAATTGTTATTGAGGTAAAACTGCCCAATTCATCGTGATATTAATTTGAGGTCATATCGACCGGCCCTAATATGGCATATCTTGATCTTCAACACGGGTATATTAGGATGAGAGTTTTGGTTAGGGGCGCTCCGATCAATCAGCCACAGATCGTTATCAGCCGATACTTGCTTTAAAACGCAGACACCCCCCCGCTGCAGCATTCAGAACAAGCATGTCTGCCATGTGTAGGACTTCCTGTCTTTTGGAGAGTGATGTACGTTTTGCACCCTGAAAAGTAGGCCTCAAAACTGTCTCACCGGGGGGTACTTTAGATTGCTTTAGATTGGTGCGCCGTTTGTGACCGGATTTTGTGGTGATTTTGAGGCTCGCTTAAAGCCCCTATCCCAACCTGCTGCACTTGCGAGTGTGGGCAAAATTTGGCAATGAATATCGCCTCAGTACAGATTTGGGATAACGTGTGACGAGTGAGCGTTTGCACCGCTTTTGAAACCGCCGTTGTGCACACTGATATCACACTGAGATTGTTATCTCCTTCCTGGGCACAGAAGAGGGAGTCAGCTGCGTCTGTGCTTCAGAAGGCAGTGGATGCCTGTTTTTCATTCAGGTTTTCAGTTAATCATGTAAGAAGACCAGAAATAAATGCATTGTGAAATACAAAAGGTGATTTGTGGATACCAGCATTTTGTTTATGTTCTGGTAAAACAAGCATATTGGCTTAGTTGGGAAATAAGCTATGGAAATAAATAAATAAGTATCTCTTGGCCATTTTTATTTTGTCAAAGTCGCTCTCACAAAAAAGAAACCTTGGTGAACCCTGTATAGCCAGTTGTACATTTCCATATTTACACTGCATACTGCATGTATGTGATCGCTATTGGTATTGGTATTGGTATCAGCCAATTTCACTCAGGATCGGATTATCAGGATCGATATTGGCAGCATAAAATCCAGATCGGAACATCCCTAGTTTTGGTCCATACTCTCCAGCCCTACTTTGTTGGCTTGCAGTAACAAGAGCAACTGTAATGCTCCATCTGGCAGTCCATTTCATCACAGGATCAAAATAATAGAAATAACGGATTGCAGAGGACTCTAGCTAACATACTGTACATGCACTACATGCACTGTTGTGTATGTAGAGTGAGGCTATGTTTGTTATATAAGACGGGTTGATGGCAGGGACTGTGTAATCCTGTAGAATCTGCTCTGGGATTGGGCACTGAAGCATGTTGTTGATTGGAGGCTGGAACCAGACCACTTTCTTGACCTGTTGCCAAACAAACACACCATGTGTATGTTTGTACTTGTACACAGAGATGTTCCAGTCTAAATATCCGCATAGCCATCTGAAGTATTTTATACAATTGGAATGAATTACATGTATTTATGGCTACATGCATAGCAACACTAGCATCTGTGAGGTTGTTGTCATTACGTTATACTGTACATAATATGCTAAACAATGGGGCTCTCCTTATGTAATTTCCACCACGTCTCCCTCTAGAAAGTGTGAGTCTTTCCACTTCTTCCCATGCTAATTTCACCTCCGCCAGCCAGATGACTGAGTGGGAGTCCACATCTACACCTGCCACCAGTGGGAAGCGTTCCCTTTCTAATTTAGGATTCAATTTAGGAGCCTGAGCGTTGCCAATTACTTTCAGTATTCGGCTGCACAGCCTGAGGCACCGAGTGTGTGCATGAAGGCACTTCTATGCTTACACGGCTGTATGATGCTCGGTTTGTGTACAAACATTCTGAAGCAGATGTTGTCATGTCACTCACTTACTGTATGCAGAGGAAAGTGTACATCCTGGAGAATGTCAAACCCATTGAGTAAAGTCCAAAATCAAGTGTGTTGAAGAAAACATCAACACATTCCAGGGCAACAAAGGCCCCTTTGTGACAGTGATTGTCTGTGCAATACAACAACAAAAAAGAACAGAAAGAAAGACATATTGCTCAGAAAGCACCAAAGGAGGACAATGGAGGAAAAAGGCGAACCATGAGAAGATTGAAGCTATTAAGACGAGTCGAAGACTGACGGACACGAGGAAAAGGAGGTGGCACCGACATGCCTCCACCGGATGGAGAACGCAATTGAAATGACTGAAAAGTCTGATCAGTATGCAGTGAAGTTGTCTCTTTGCACCAGCAGTGTTGCTAAGACCTTGTTCATGAGTAACAGTGCAAACGTATGGAAGTGAGAGCAGAGAGGCATGGTTGGTCCCCACAGAGCCGCCTGTGTTTTTTAATAATCACTCGAGCTTCTCCACCTTGGAGTGCACAGTGAAGCCTATTTATAGGCAGCAGCAGGAGGCTGCACACAGAACCATGATTATGCAGGCAGGATAGCGGAAACGGTTATTAAACAAGGATAAGCCACAGGAAGTCATTAATTGTGAGAGTGGTTGAATGCAATGCTTTTCACCAAATTATTACCTCCAGTGTTCCAGTTGTGCAAGGTATGAGGTTTTGTTTTAATGAAGGTCTGTAGCTTTGTCAGTTGGTTCGCCGGATGACACAACAACTACATAACTCCCTAGGACGAGTAGGCAGTATATATGCAGTACATTGTTTTATACTCACAAAAAGTTAGGGATATTTGGCTTACAGGTGAAATTTCAACCTTTAGGATTTTGAGTTGTCCCAATAAAACTGCTTTAGAGGTCATCCCAATTTCTCTAAAAAGGGTAAAGTGAAGAAATAGCACACGTTTTGCATCAAATATATATCTATTTTTGAAGGTTTTTAGAAAGAATGTCAAGCTTTGTGTTCGTGAGTATGTTTTTGTTGCTGAGATGAGACAATGTTAGTGGTGGTGGTGTATGGACATGTTAAATGTATGGCATGTATGGCTATTTGGACTGTAATTTTTCATTAAAAAACTAAAATGTAATCAATGTAGCCCGACGGCGGTAAATGTGGCTGCAATTCCAAGCAGTGTTTGACTACTTACTACATACTATAAAATGATATTATTTCCAAGGTAAGTTACAACAAGTTGTGTTCAAGGAAGGTGTTGGTGCTGTGCCAATAGCTGCCCAACCCAACTTTATAGGAGTTGATAATAAACAGTGATTTTTTTTTTTTAATGTCCGTTTTTAACATACAATCATATGTGTCCTGAATCCTAAATCCGATCCGAAAGTCGAGGTGGGACAGTTCAAAGTAAAAAGAGGTTCCTTCAAGAAGTCTCTCAATGGTAAGTAGATCCAGCATCATAACCACATTGCCGCATTTACTGTCAGCGGGCACCACAGTGCTATAGTACTATATTTGACTTGTGTGTCTGGGCCTTTAAGGGCCTGGGAAGAGACCAGCTAGAGGCTAGGTGTGGTAGCTGGGAGTCAACAGGAGTTTAGCCCTTGTCTGAATGCTCATTGTTTATTAAAGCAAAGTGAGTCTCTCCTTCACAACAACCAGGGCCATTATGTTGTGTTTATGTGGACATAACGAAGCGTCATGCACTGCTTTTCATAAAGTTGGGACCCATGTAAAACAAACTCAACGGTACCACTGTTCAGAAAGAAACGTTAGAAGGCTTCATCGTCTGTGGCCAGTCAAGTATTGAAAAAACTATTTTTGGTTTGCCTAGAAGGCAAATCTAGTTTGTTATTTTGTAATTGTTATTCTTTCTTTTTTTTCCCCCCATGAAGTTAACAATAGTTAGACATAATATTTATGTATTTACTGGAATGAAACTAAACGCTTTTTTTTAATTTTCATGGACTAAAACTGGACAAAAAAATCGTTTTTGTTGACTAAAACTATCAAATATAGAACTGACTAAAATGTGACGAAAGAAGCATTTTTTGCAATACAATTTTAATTGGCTGAAGGACAAATAAGTTGCGAAGCAACAAAGTAACTGTTATCCTTTGCACAATTCAATTATGATTGTATCCCAGATTGCCGGAGATCTGGGATACAAGGTTTACACCTCCAATTGTGCCTTGCATAAAATGCCTCTGAAGCTTGTATGTCCATCAAGGAAAACCGTCCGCTGTCACATCTTTTGTACAGAAGCCAGCCTGCACTTGAAAAGAAAAGATCACTCCAGTAGAACCACTCTGAACTCCAGTAGATGTTCTTCAGTTGTATTTACACTATTTACAGGATCTTGTCAGGTTAGGTTGATAACCTTGAATCAAAAAGGAATAGCATCAAATAACTACTCAAGACTAAGCACAGCCATAGTAACCCAAGAACAACAATGGTTGTTACATAACATTGATCTCGCATTCATTTTCTACCGCTTATCCTCACGAGGGTCGTGGGGGTGCTGGAGCCTATCCCAGCTGTCTTTGAGCGAGAGGCGGGGTCCACCCTGGACTGGTGGCCAGCCAATCACAGGGCACATATAGACAAACAACCATTCACACTCACATTCATACCTATGGACAATTTGGAGTGGCCAATTAACCTAGCATGTTTTTGGAATGTGGGAGGAAACCGGAGTACCCGGAGGAAACCCACGCATGCACGGGGAGAACATGTAAACTCCACACAGAGATGGTCGAGGGTGGAATCGAACTCCGGTCTCCTAGCTGTGTGGACTAACCACTCGGCTTTTTTTAATCATTTCAGTAGTATAGCATATATATACTTATATATACGGTATATATAAGTCTGCAATCCTCCTGGAGAAAATGAATGAAAGAGTATTATCAGAGATCGGAAAGATGTGCAGCATTGGTTACTCCAATTGGAACAATTGGAATTGGAATGGAACTGTTGGATGTGCTGAATGTTTTTGAAAATTTGTAAGGTTTCCCAAGAGCATGTTTCTTTTCTATGCTTGACCACAGTTTGGATGAACTAGTTTGAATCTTTGGTCAGCTGAAGGAGCCTTTGTCAAGTCTTTGTCAAATGTATGGACTTTGACTCCACACATGAAGTGCTCAGTATCTTTATTTTGATAGACTGCTAACATATTAAAGGTTTCTTCCAGAACCTGCTCTCGTTCTTCCACTGGTTGTTTGACCTATTGTTATTTTGTTTCAGAGAATTTGCCTCCCACTTGTCGCTCGACTGGTCTGGATGTGTTCATCAGTTTCCTCAAGCTTTACTGTAATTTTCCCATAAGTAGCTTCCATTTCCTAATTATTATTCTTGCTATGGTACACATCCAATATGGCAGCGACGTTGACGTACGTCCACTCAGCACTACGTACATGGTTTTGACAACAGCGCTCCCTTTCCCCCGCGTGCTTTTCTGTCCTTTTGTAAATAGCTGCTAAATGACATGTTTAAACCTCACATAGTTGATGGTTATTCTTAATTACTGCTTGGTAGTATCTTGTCTGTTGCTATTTACTTATTACATTGCTGTGTGATGCTTTTAAAGACACCGTGAGTAGGTGGAACGTTAACACCGCCCCATTTCTATATCCTGTATCTTGTGAGTTCATTGAGAGCTCTGTTATTATACTGCCTGCTCAGTAAAGAGTGACATTTGAAACACTTTGGGTTCAATGGATATTCAGAACTGATCTCCACCCAAGTAGCAGAGTAGGGAGAAAATCATCAGAAAATGGCATGGTGGTTCAGGGTCATAGGCTGACGCTCATCTTCTTACCCATGGGAGAGAGGTTGACGGACAGGCCTGACATAGAGACACTGCGGTGAATACAATCAGGGACACTGCCCAAGGTGAATACTAATGTGCTGTTGTCGTATCATCAAAATCCTGACCGCTGAAATTGGTGATGCTGCCGTCAGGGTTTTATGCAACCGATTGTCGTATGAAGGGGGAAAGTCAGGACAATTCCAAAATCCTTTGGCTCAGAGATGCCCAAAATATGGTAATTACAAATGCAATTGGCAAATGGTTAATATTGTGGAGTGGGAGGTGTTCAACGTGCACTTTTTTGGTCAAAATCAGAGGTTTTTGCTGAAACCAGCCTCTGTTCTACAGTGAGTTTATTTTTATTTTATTTTATTTTATTTATTTTTTTCTGATGAAAGAAAGTAAGGCGCTAGAGTACTTGCAGGGCTCGCTGCAGGACTCGCCACAGATGATCGCCTTTTGTGATTGCCGTTGAAGGCATATGGCATATGTCAATCACCTGATTTTTCACAGAAATCGTCCAATACTGATCAGTTTTTTTGTTTTTTCTTTTTTTTAATAACTGACAGCATACACCTTCAATGTTTCCATCTTGTTGTTTCAACCAGGGTTTGTACGCACTTATGGAAAAGGATATGATTAGATTGTATACCTCTCTAGGTCTGGAAAAGTATGGGAAATTGAAAATTCTCCAGGTACCAGGTAAACGCCCACATTCCAAAAACATGCTAGGTTAATTGGAGACTCAAAAATTGTCCATAAGTATGAACGTGTGTTTTTTGTCTATACGTGCCCCGTGATTGGCTGGCGACCAGTCCAAGGTGTACCCCGCCTTTCTCCCAAAGTTAGCTGGAATAGGCTTACAGCATACTAGGCTACATAGGCTACAGGTAACCCTACTGAGCACAAACAACGTATAAAATGGATGGGTCTTCTTCTTCCTCTTTCGCCAAATCATTCGCTTCCATCCAAGCCTATCTTCTGCATCTGTCTGACTCACACCAATCTGGTCACTCCCAATGAGAACCTCAGCATCCTCATCTTTGCTCCCTCCTGTTCTGCTTCCTGTCGTTTCCTCAGTGCCACTGTCTCTAGACCAAACAACGTGGTTGGTCTCCCCACAGTTTTGTATACCTTTCCTTTCCTTTTAGCTGAAACTCTTCTATCACATCACGCCTGGCACTTTTCTCATCCCGTTCCATCCTGCCTGCACACTCTTCTTCACCTCCTTTTCACAATCTCCGTTGTTCTGTACTGTTGACCCCAGGTACTTAAAGTTCTCCTTCTTAACTTCTTCCTTAAAGTTTACCTTCTGTATTTCTTCCTTGTAACCTCACTCTTCCACTTGGGTCCTCTCATACATACATGCATGTACTCCATCTCGTTGTGGCTAATCTTCATTCCTCTCCTCTCCTTTCATAGAAAATGGATGGGTGGAGGTTACAAAAAATAGTTTTTTTTGAATCAACATTTCAGCATTTTTGCTTTACAGTTTGCCTTTATGCTCCATTTTTTCAATTTTTTTAAATAATGTGCAGCTGGTCAATGCTCCTCTGCCCGAGACGGACGAAATCAACAAATCAATATGAATGAAACAGAAACAGTTACTCTTTTAGCCCCTGCTTTAGATGGCTGTGCTCTGAGTGACTGTGTACCTACCTAGCGACGGTCGATAAATGGATAAAGTTGGTATCATATGGAAGGTTCAGCTGATTGCAGATCCCAAAAAAGTAAGGAAATCGGTGTCAGTTGATGGACTGTCTGATCGATCAATGCCTATTTAGTGCACAACATTGTATTTATTGCAGTGCACGTTGTCAGTATGTCTTCGGATGGATTTACATTTTGAGTCATTGTTCCTAATAAAATACAAAAAAAAAAACTAATAATGGCTCTCGATCAGATACTATACATTGTTTTGAAATTATTACAAACCAAAACTATTTTGTGCTCACTCATAGTGGGACTGTTTGAATGGACACAACGCCGTACAGTCGATGGCATCGTAACTTCTTAACACATGTAGTAAGCGCCTGGTCTGCCAGAGAATGAGAAGATGTAGCAGAAGAGATCAGTATTGCCTGCTTTGTGACTTTGGCACGATATTTAGCACTAGAATGCAAATTTTTAATAGAAAACTAGCTACTTTTTCTGGTCTTATTTACATTATGGAGACTTTTAACATGCATCCTATATTAGTTACTGCTTTGTTTCTCCCCAGCTAAAAGCACTCTGCTGCCTGCGTCTTGCTTTGACATGAATAAAAAAAAACACAAAATGAAGCGACAGAAACATTTCTTCCAGGGGAGAGGCTCAATCTATAACCACTCGCTATCATTGAGTGTTTTCCACTCAGTCATCTCACTGACAAATACAGTAGAGCAGAAAAAAAGGTGGGTTTTTTTGTCTTTTTTCACCTGCAAGCTTCTCTTGTTAACTGGGGCATTTCCTCTCATGGCTGATTATGCAATACTTCACCTGCTGGTAGACCGTGCAGTAGATGGAGGTGTCATGCTGTGACATGGCTCCTCCTGATGGCTCCTCCTGATGCTTAAGCGATTCTGCCATGTGTTTGTGTGTTCATGTTTCTGACAAGAAAAAAACGCATTTGAAATGTACCGCCATTACTGAGATTTGTGTGCACAGCTTAAAATGTATATTTGATTATGGCTAGATGTGACAGCTTCCACCTGCCTCAATGCACAGAGGAATGATGAGCTTGTCAATGTAAAAGCATACCCACAATGCAGTGCAAATACAGGCGGACTGCATTTTCCAGGCTGTCAGTGACACTGTGCTCTCATTTCCTGGCTCAGCGCAATGTGGCGCAAGGTGGCGGAGCGTGGCGCACCCCACGCAGTGGTCTTGCTTGTTTCCACCAGAACCTTTGAGGGTATGGGGATATGTACCTTTGCAGTATGTCCTCCTCATCATCCTTGAGAAAAAATTAACAGTAAAAAATATATCCTACAGACAGATTTTATCAACCAAAGTCATATTAATCTTTATTTTTGGTAGTTAATTAATCTAATGGACACATTCTCTGTTTCCGTTTTCTGTCTGCGTTGCGTGTTAGCTCATTTGCATACTAACAGTGATTGGATGGTTACAGAGGCGAGGGGAGGAAGTGGTGGTCCGGCTATGGAAAAGCATCCAGCACAGCCATGGAGATGTATGTTGGTTTGGTTGCACAGTGGTGTGCTGGACCAAATTACCAGTGCGTGGGGTGCGCCACGCACATACATATTCACCTACAGCAAGAATGGAATTCGAAAAAGATTATATATTATTATAGATTATATCAGCAAGCGTCACTTAATCAAGCATTTAACAAGCCTCTAACATTCCACACTATAAAATAAGTATGAATGATTTGTGATGATATGGGATCGATTCGGCCGATATTCAAGGTTGCAATATCGCCATTGTATCGGAAGTTGTTTTGAGACACCCCTAATGGAAATACAGGTTGCTATTGTATACTAATGTATACAATATACAATGTCATGCTGGGTAAGTTCCTGTTGGGGTAGCAACCATGTGGGCTTTGTCATTTTTTGGGTTGATGAGCTCCTGATGGTTTGTGATATGCGAGTGAAACTAATAAATATCAAGCATAGAAAGAACACGATCTCATGCAACTTGAAGTTTGCCTGACTTCAACTCTTGTGTGCAGCTCCTGATTTACCAATCAGGGCAAGTGAGAGGGGTTGACTACCAGTGAACGGCCTGGTTATGAGATCTAAGTACCAAATGCCGGATCTGCAACTGTACCTCAATTGTGTTTATCTTGTGATTTTCTTGTGTTTCCTCCTACAGGAAATACAATAAGTCTGTCTTTTTTTTAAATTACTTTCCAGGTTTCAACTGATTGAAGAGTTGTCCTATGAGGATGTAAAAAAATGTTACCGTGGCTCGGTGAGTTTCATCGCTTTGTTTGTGTTTTGTGTGTGTGTGTGTCTATATGTGTGGATGTACTCATAACAAAAATTAAAATGGCTATTTTTGACACACCAGGCTCTATAATAATCACACACATTTTAAATTATACAATGTATATGAAAGCAGTAATGAATGATAATGCAAAATGATCTATGGGATAGATGCACTCAGACTTTAGCCTGGTCATCCGACCACAAGCACGCTTCCATTTGTTGTTATCTAATGTGGCTTGCTGTGATGCATGGATCGCAATCTGTGTCATCCTGTCTAGAAGTCTGAGACGATGAGGTGGGCCTCCAAAGCCACAGTAACAGTAACAACGTTGACTGTCAAAACCAAGCACTGCCACAGCATCTTAAACCTACCATGTATTAACAAAAACAGCGGCATCATTGAATCAGATTATATTTAGACGGACCTCTGGGGTCCCTGAGGACTTTTTTTTTGTCTTTGCAGGTAAATGTTTGCTTTGTTTTTGCTCATAATCTTCCGTGACATTTAAACAATCAAAGTCACAGTCATACAATCAATAAAACACTTCTAGCCTGCTCGTGGCTAGCTGACATTAGCTATATGTTTTTGTTGGTTTCCCAAATGGATTCCAAATAAATGTGCCTGTTAGCAGTATAAACCAATGCACTAAATCAATATGGATGAACTCAATAACTGAGAAACTCCAACCTGGACAACCGATATGGCTGTGACTTCCTGTTAGCGCCAGATTCCCGAGGAGAGGAGCAGCCTTGATCTAATCATAGAAATGAGCAGTCAAAGGGGAGAGATGGACAAGACAGAGATACAGGGATAGTTCGATATCCGGCAGAGCGTTTGAGTGGACTGTGGATGTGAAGGCTTGGACTGATGAAGGCCGTGTGTGTGAATGGAGAAGGCAGGAGCGTTGAACCAAGGAAGGAGTATTTGACCCACAGCAGCTTTTACCTTGAGGAAGGTTGTGCTTCTGTAGTTGATGTTGTGTGTGCAGTCGTGTGTGTGTGTGTGTGTGTGTGTACACAGTCAAGTAGCCAGCTGTGTGTTTGTGGACCAGACCTGTCACCCGTACTGACGCACTACAGGGCAACAGTGTGTGTCTTGCAGCGCCGTGCTTCAGGCCATGGATGAGTGTGTGTGTGTGTACGGGGCCAACGTGCTGAGCCTGGTGCAGAGCTCCCCACCTTTGAGGGAGAGGGTGGTGTCCACAGTGAGCCGGGTCAGAGCGGCCGGTGCTGTGAGGACAGGCCGGTCCGCCAAGGAGCTGCTTATGACTCTGCCCTGTCCCTCTGCGCAGACTGTCAGCAAGTACAACTCGCAGTACCACAAAGTCTTCCAGTGTGTGCCCAAGGATGAGCTCCTCATGAAAGGTAACACTCGAACTTGTCGTATGTGTTTACAATGTCCTCATGACTTCATCAATACAATTTTAGAACTAATGAGATCAGAAAGTTTAAAGGTTCAGGATAGAAGTAACTGATGAACAAATATGATGGAAAATATCATAGAAATTTAGATGGTTTGCTTTTGGTGTATGTCTGCATTACTTTCAGCCATTCTAGTTCATCTTTGGATGACTTAAACCAACGGCATTCAATGTGTATCCTCTGAAATGTGCATTTGAAGCTCTTAATATGTCAGATGTGTCCTTCACATGAAGTCTATTTTGGGGACAGACGGGTTTACTTATGCTGTAAAAGGCAGTTTTAAAGGTTTCTTAAATGTTTTCCTATGGGGGATAAGCGGCATAGAAAATGGATGGCTGAATGGACTATTATATGTATCACCAACCACTCGCTAACCAACTTTTAAGGTGAATGCAGTTGAGAAAGGTGTCATTTTGGCCATCTTAAGCAGGGCTTAAAGTATTCCGGCGCCGTGCCGGATCTCCAGCGTTTCAATATGACCAACGGAACAAAGAAAAAAAAATCTGCCGGACGCAGAAAAACACAAACTCAGCTCTGAAGGCAGCTATTGCCATGCTTCTCCCCCCCAACCCGTACTGTCCAATCCTTCAAGACAATTTGGGGAAAGGTGTACGTTTTTGTGCTGTGCTCTAAGAAGCTAGGGGTGGAGCCAGACTCGAATACGGTATTCGGAACAGCACGAATAATGACTTTTTAACAAATAATTAATTTGAACAAATACTTTTAAAATGTTTGTATTAGGGAACAATTACAACATATCAGAAAGCTGCGTTTCTTGGTGAGACCGTAGTGCATGTCCGGATCAGCCAATGAGTGACTGGTGTTCAACAGCCGGGGGGGGACAGCGCAGTCCGCCTGTTTTCAACTATCAAGTAATAGCAGAGTTTCACCAGGAGATGATTCTGTTAGTGTGTGTGGGGGGGGGGGGGGGGGGGGGTCATGTTCACAATTATATTTTAGTAGTTTTTGGTTCAGCCAAAAATGTTGATGCCTATTTTCCAAAGTCAAAGATGATGTTGGGAATGTCTTTTTCTGATGAATGAATAAAATATACACTACCGCATACAACCGCTCAAAAGTTTGGGATCACTTGAAAATTTCTTTCTTTCCAAAGAACACATTTTCATGCATTTCACAAACATATTTTTCCATTTCACTAACAATTAAAATTAATAAGATGATTTTCAAAAAAAGATTTTGAAATATTTTCAACTTTTTATGTGCGCCGCACATAACAAATTCTCTGAGAAACGAAAATAAGTGTACAATGAAATAATGAAAATAAGTTTAACCTTTCATTAAAGAACAATAATGATCAATTTATGATACCGTGCACAAACTCAAAGTACAGAGATTAAAGGAATTAGCGGTCAACAAAAATACGGCAACCCTGCTGACCCTCTCTTTGTCTCTCTCTGGCCACCAGGTGAGCAGGTTACTAAACCATCACCGCCCATAACCATTTGACCTACTTCCGTCATCTACGTGATCACAACAAACCTAAATAATATCATAAACAATAACTAACACCACTATTCAAATTTAAACTGTCATGCACCTACAAAATGAATCTAAATTCATTCATGGCTCCTACATTCCAGCCCCTAATTATTAGGTTATCACACATAATAATTACCCATATTCATATCAATAGTAATAGTATAATATGTAACAATTAAACGCTTAATATTTAAAGTCCATAATACATATATTGTCTTCTGTCTTCTTTCTTCTTGAGTCAAAAGTCTGTAAAGTCAACAATCAGGCTCAGTCAAAAGGATTTTAGCCATCATTCTGTGGCAAGTCTGTCAGTCAAAATCAAAGTCAAGCTGGGGGTCGAAGTGTCACAATGTTCAGCAGCTGCTCCTCATCCACCGTCAGCCTCCTGTAGTCGGCAGATCTTATTGGACGATCCAGGCAACTGCACTTTGTTGTGATCCGCACCTGCCGCACTAATCCTCTTCTATCTGGAAATGTTTGAAGAACTTCTCCCATAACCCAGGAATTTCAAGGTGCTGTGACTTCCACAATAAGCACTATATCTCCAGGGACAATGTTACGCTTCACTCTGGACCATCTCTGACGCTCAGTTGTGGTAAGTAAGGTACCACAATCTACAATTTAATCCACATGTATTGCACCTGCTTCCATCGCCTACGAGCGTAAACGTCAGCCGCCTGGCAGTCTCCTGGTGGTAAAGATGGTCAGGTCTTCAACGGCAACAGGTGATTTGGCGTCAAGGCTTCCAGCTCGTTCGGATCTGTAGAAGCATTGGTAATCAGCCTGGTGGTTAAAGGTCCATTTTATTCCATTCTGAAGAAGTGCATTGTTAATCTGTGACTGTGACACAGATCTGTTCAGTAGCTGTTCTCAACTCCGATAACGTTTGTCCCATTGTCCGAGCTCAGTTCCTGGACTTTACCTCGTCTTGCTAAGCGTCTGAGTGCATTTATGAAGGAGTCTGAATGTGCTCCTTCAATGTGAATTGCCCGTATGGCCAAACAGGTAAAAATAACGCCATACCTCTGTACAACACTCCTTCTGCTCTTCGCTCTTCACGGTCCAAAATAGTCAACTCCAACACGAGTAAAAGGCGACTCATCTGGAGTCACTCTTTCACCAGGTAGATCTGCCATCTGCTGGGACAGATGACACACTTAGCTAGAGCTCTCCTCATGGCTGTACTAGTCCCAGTGATCCAATACTTCTCCCGCAGTTTGGCTAGCATGTGGTTACGGCCACCATGTCCCACTTCCTGGTGAATATGCCTTAGAATAATGTCTGAGATATGGAAATCTTTGGCAAATATAATGGGATGTTTCGCCTCTGCAGGCATAGAAGACCTGCTCAGTCGACCACCAATTCTGAGAACGCCATCTTCGACCAGTGGGCAGAGTTTATAAATGTGGCTATGGCCCTTAATATTTTTGCCTTGTTGGAGCCTGGAGAATTTTGAGGAATGCATCCACTTCAAGCCTCTGGAGGATCTGCTGGATTACTTGCAGTGTCTACATACCTCTATTGAGAAGACAGTGAAACTTTGAGAATCTCTGAGACCCTGTCGGCAACAAAAACTTTGAACCTGGAAGTCTCATTCTTAATATGTTTGAGCACAGATGCACTGTCTGTCCAAAACACGGAATCCTGTAGATCCTAATGTAGCTCTTTCCTCCAGAGGACATCAACACGGCTCACCATCGTGGCAGCGATTAGCTCCATACGAGGGATGCTAACAGACTTAAGTGGAGCCACCCTAGCCTTTCCCATGACAAAAGCACTGTGTACCTGAGTCTTTGTTACGTGACAGCAGGTAAGTCGCTACCCCGTAGCCACCTTCACTTGCATCACAGAAATGGTGCAGCTGTGCTGTGACTCTCAGGTATGGCAACCATAACCTCACATCTGTTGCTTATCCACTTCCTAAGCTTGAAACCACCCTTTGGGTCGTGATGGAGAGATACAGGTTCCTCCTCTGAAGCCACCGACACCAGACAATCATCAACATGTAATGTAGAAACAATGTATGAAGCAATGTAGGACCTTATCAATCACTTCTTGGCTGAACTGTTCCTTATTATCTTCTGCACATTTCCTGAGAGCAAAATTGGCACAGTTGGGAGACGAAGTTGCCCCGAAGAGATCATCCTGAAGTTCTTGATTTAAATCCCCATCAGGCCACCAGAGAAATCTCAACAAATCTGCGTCTTCAGCTGGTACCCTTACCTCACTGAACTGGTCAGGTCTGGTCCTTGTAGGAGCTCAGCATTAAGAGATGTTCCTCGGAAACTCGCTCCACAGTCAAAAACGACTCTGATTTTCCTCTTCTTTGGATGATAGACGCCATGATGGGATATACCAAACCTTGCCATCACAGCGGTTTTTGCCATAACCTTTGGCAACCAGATCATTCATGAAGGCTGTATATTCTGCATGGAATGATGAGTCCTTCAGAAGCCTCCTCTTCAGGTGTTTTGCACGTTGCGCAACAATTATCGTATTATTTGGCATGTTGACTTCCTCATTCCTTAATGGTAATCTGATCTGGTAATGGCCATTCACTTGCTTTGCTGAGTTTCTAACTATGTCCATGAACTTCCGATCCTCTCTTGACATTCCAGGTTGCTCATCCACACTACATTCGGGGAAATCCACTTTGAACTGCTGCTGCCAAAGTTCATCCAAATTCACAACTGACACTCTGTTCACAGATAACTCTGGCTGCTCACGATCCATTGCTTCCTCACTTTCTCCATTTAGAGGTCCATTTACAGTCCAGCCCAGCATTGACCTAATTGCATAGGGCCCACCATTTACACTAGGAATGACTTGCAATGGTTGCAAAGCCTTGGGAACATTTGTCCCAATCAGCGGTTCAATCCCCGCATCCACCTCAGGCAAATGAACATGTTTCAAATGTGGCCATCCCTCCAGATCCCTCTGTCTTGGAATGTTCCCACTGTGGATGGGCATATACTCATGTGTGAAAGTTTTGGGCAGATCACAGAATTGATCGCAGTTTAAGCCAGCCACCTCCAGTCCTGACACAATATGGCTGCTCACTACCCTTTCTTGGCCCATGGTCCGCAAGAGAATAAGTGCCTTCTTTCCTGTGAGGAAATACTGCTATACTTCCCTTATCCAAGAAAGCATAGGTTATAATAATCTTGCTGCCCTTCTTCCACTTAACTTGTACGGAAACTATGGGAAGTTTTCAATCATGATCACCAGCCCCAGTGAGACCACTTGACACCAAGTCCCCTGCTTTCTCTGATTTCCCTTTGGCTTGATCAGAGTCCTTTAACTTTGCCTTTGGAGGAATTTGAGGAACATTTGGATTTAAGAGACCACACAAAAATCTGTTTTCTGCAATCCTCTGGGTTAAAATGCTGGCAGCTTCTAACCAGTTCCTTAGGGTGACCTCTAGCGTATTGCTAGTACAGCGTAGTACTGTAACTCTGCGTGTTTCTTTCCACATCATTCCCAAAAGCTTTAATAAACGTTTGATATTTTAATGGATCGCCATCAAAAATTGGAATCTCTCTTTGATGATGACAGGCATTGCTGTTGTATCAAAAGCGTAGTTATTTCATTCTGGAATAAAGGAACTGAGCTATCTCCTTTGGCCTTGTTTCAGTGACATTTGTGGAATAAATGTTTTTGCATTAGCATTGATAGCTTTTGGTTTAGATTTTCCTTTCTCCAGGTAAGAGTTCCTTCCATCAGAGCACTTGGATAAGGAACCCTATCCACTTAAGATGCTCTGAGATCATAGCACATTTAATTTAGCCATGTGTACTGCAATGTTCTCATCCAATTTAACTGCTCTTTCTTTCGCCTTATTGTTCCTCCTGCTCCTCCAGTTCCTGTTTGTCCTTCAGTAGTTTCTGTCTTGCCATTAAAGCTGCCAAATCAGCCTCAGCTTTAAGACGTGCAGAAGAAGCAGCAGAGAGTTCTTGCTTCACACATTTGATACACTGTCACTTGGTTTTATGTTATCGTGCATGTCCTTTGTCATGATTATGGACACAGCCTGAGTTGGTGCTTGATGTTCATCCTCAGTTGGAAAATGAAGCACTTCTTCACTGACTGCAGCAGCATCTGATTGACCAAGGCTGTTATTTTGCTGTGGCTCCTCAGCTTCAGCCACCTTTTAACATCCTCTTCAAACGTGTTACCATATTTCATGATGCTGGCAAGCCATTCATTTTGTTTATTTGGTTCCTCCTCAGGAAGTAAAGGAATCAACACATTATATGATGCGATAGCATTTTCACAAAGTTGAATTAAATTTCGCCAGGTGAGATTTATCAACTCCTGCACTCAGACTGGCCCCCAAAAATTCCAAGTGATCCCAAACTTTTGAGCGGGAGTGTATATTAGAGTTATTACAAAAGAAATTTTAAATTAAATTGTGGGCTTTCTACACGGTGGTTCATGTATGCTGTACATTTGACATGAATGAGATGTGTTTTCTGTGGTTTTCTGCCCATTTTCAGATATATATCTCTTTTTGAGCAGTGATTTAAAAAATCACAATGGGGATACATTTCATTCTAATTCATTCAGCTGCACCGATACGTACCTTAACATTTCATTGGTCTTTTGTAGCCTCTTACAAATGCATAGCTCCATGATTAGTTCATTCTATAAATCACATGCATGCAGTTTGGCTGAAATTGTACATGATTAAACATCTCCGGATTCACAGTGTGCAGGGAGTGTCCCGTATTCGATGCGCTATGGGTCACCAGACCCTGCGTTAAGTGATACTGATAGTTAATTGTTCAACATTAATTAATAAGTTAATCAACATTATTGCTTTTTCTAATTACAATATGCCTTTTTGCTGTGTTGTTTTTTTTTTTTTTACTATTACTACTATTACTTTTGCTGGGTCCACATGTTTTTAATAATGCTTTGCACACATACATATTACTGTATGATCTTACATAGCAGCGATGTCATACTTCACAGTCTGAGCGACTTCTGGTACCCTGTTCTCTGTTACAGCTGTTCTCCAAATGAGACATCTTGTCACACTTTAACTTGCCAGATTAAAACATGATGAAATTTGGCCCCCCTACTAACTATATCGTGTTTGCACTCCAATTCCAAAAATATTTGTCCATTAATTTGAAAGTGTAACATATTAACGCTGGCTAGTAGGTTATCACTTTGTAGTAAGCCTTTGCTTTTCTTTTTCAATGAAATGAAGAACAATATTTTCTGTGTCTTGTGTCCTCAGTGTACTCCTGTGCTCTTCTCAGAGATATCCTCCTCCAAGGCAGGCTCTACATTTCAAGAAATTGGCTATGTTTCTATGCCAACCTTTTCGGCAAAGATATCAAGGTACTATAAGTCGAAGTACTGGTACAAGCTATCCTAGCACTTACAAAAAGTGTGTGGAATTCCACAGTGCTTTGGTGTGTAATGTTGTGATGTGACCATTTCCTTGAACCTGAACCTCTCCTGGTATCTGAGTAGCTTCTTATTCACGTAGCTTTGACTCAAAAAGAATCATCCATTTCAACACATCATTGATTTTATTTGTGTGTGTCCATCTTGTGTAAGGTGGCCATCCCTGTTGTCTCTGTGCGGCTGGTGAAGAAGCACAAAACAGCTGGCCTGGTGCCCAACGGCTTGGCTATCACCACAGACACTGGCCAGAAGGTAAAAACTTCCGTCACAGTCACCGAGAATTGAAATGTTTCTGGTGATTAGCGAGGTATGCATGCGCCTTCCAAGGCGAGGTGTGATGGAAGGAACAGGGCTACAGATAACAGCAGCCTAGCACGGTCAAGGGGAGGCTATTATTCCATCACCACAGCGACATTTTGCTTTCTTCATAAACCAACAGCACGTCACCAAGTCTGCAAACATTGACTTTCAACGTCTGAAGTTTGTTTTTTATTGGTCCTCAGCATATTGTAAAAATCATCATTTGTTTGGTCACATATAGCACATAAGTCGCAGCACAGTGGTTCTCACTTATCTTTGTCACGTGTCCCATTGCATCTGCCGTAAAAGTAACTTGAGAAAGTAACCAGTTCAATATGGTGGTGGTAGTGTGGTGTCTGGGGCTGTTTTGCTGCTTCAGAACCTGGAAGACTTGCTGGAACAACGGATTCTACTATTTACAAAAAACTTCCTGAAGTATAATGTGTGGCCATCTATTGGTGACCTCAAGCTGAATCCAACGAGGCTTCTTGGGAAACACACCAACAAATCCACCTCTGATTGGCTGAAGAAAAACAAAACGATGACTTTGGCCTCGTAGTCAAAGTCCTGGCCTGAATTTGAACAAGATGCTGCCAGTTCATGCTGGAAATGCCTCCACTGTGGCTGAATTCCAACAATTCTGCAAAGATGAGTGGACCAGAATTCCTCCACAGCACTGTAACTGTAAGAGTAAGAGACTCATTTCAAGTTATTGCAAATGTTTGATTGCAGTTGTTGCAGCTAAAGGTGGCCCGACCAGTTATTAGCTTTAGGGAATCACATTTTCTCACAGGCCATGGAGGTTTGGGTATTTTTTCTCCCTAAAAGTTGTCTTTTTAAAAATGCTTTTTGGGTTCAGTGGTGTTGTCATTGCGTGGATATTTAATATAACATTTTCATCATCTGAAACATTCAAATGTGACAAAAGGCGGCAAACACTTTTCACACCACTTAAAGACAAACCTTTGTGCTAGATTAGTAGTTCCAACATTACAATTTTTCCTCTTTACAGTGTTCCTTTTTGCATTTTTCCTGTTTTGTCTTGTGGAATTGTATTTCTACAATGTGCTGTTGCCCAATAACAAAGGAGCCTTGAGCTCCTTTGAAAGTACATACAGTACTTTCAAATGTTATCTTCACTTGCTCAAGGTCAAATGCTTTGAATTTCATGTTACACATTAACTCCCAGTGGCCTTTCATTCTTTACAAGATGTTTATTATTTTTACAGTATTATATACTGGATATTAAAATGTACTGTCCAAAAGTCAGTGGCCAACAAAACAGAAATTTTGCTGATCAAAGGTTTAAATGTGTACTACACACAAATATCTCTCACCCAGGGGTGTACAAAGTGCAGCCTGTGAGCCACAAATGGCTGTGTTTTACTCTAAAAGTAGAATTTAACTAGCAAACTAATGAGGAACGAATAACATTGCAATACAGTGGTGCCTTCTTAACATCACTAATACGTTCAGAAGTCCGACTCAAAACCAAAAAGGACTCTAACTAAGGCAGAAATTCCCACAGAAAAGAATCTGAATCCAATTCACCTGTTCCAGAAACCTAAAAATGTTCGCACATTTTATAGACAATAATTATAGTTTTACAATCAAAAGGATGCAAAACTACTTGCAAATGACAAATGAATGGACCCCACGCCCACAAAACCTTATTCTTCTGCAACCACAACATATATTAAAGTACACCGAATAGAGTATATAACTTCATATCATATAGACGTGTTGCTTCACAAATGACCAAACTGGCCCTTGCATCCTTTCAGTTTTCAACATGTGGCCCTCAATGGAAAAAGTTTGGACTCCCCTGCTCTAGCTTTGTAGTGTCTAGCGTCACGTTATTTTTTTGGCTAAAATAGTCTCATGGTCTTCACGTTCACCACAAGAACACTCTGGTTTTTAGAATATTGTTTCACATTTTCATGAACAAATGTGAAAACACAATATTTCTTTTTAGGAAATCAAGTTCTGAGGAGGGATTTATATAATCCTGTCTACGACCTCTCATGCTTGATTGCTATTGAAAGAATATGATTAAAAATGTACTCTTTGTGCCCCAGATTAAATATTTTTCATCCCAAGAAGTGTTATTTGCCTAAATGATTTAGAGAAGTTTTAGCTCTCACCCATTTATGCATGGCATATATCATGGACTTCTAGACTAGGATACATAACGTTTTGTTTTCACAAGAAAATGATGTTTTTTCATGTAACAAAGATTACTAGAGTATGAGAATAACACATTGTCTTTAATTGCATGTCATGTAGTATTTCCAATAAGACAACATTATATATATTATAGCTATTTGTGATATTGTTTATCTTGTTTTTCCTTTCCCAGTATGTATTTGTGTCACTTCTGTCAAGAGACAGCGTGTACGACGTCCTTCGTAGAATCTGCACACACCTACAGGTAAAACAACACACACACACACACACACACATTGCAGTTTTCTGCAATACAGTGTGTCAGTTGATGTGTATTCCTTTGCAGGTCAATGGAAAGAGTCTGAGTTTAAAGCAGTACATGGAGGAGCCCACCTTATCCCTGGTTAGTGACGACTATAAATACGTATTTGCATTCTCACTCACAAACTGACGTCCTGAAAAAGTTTTACAACAATATGCAGTATTTTTCTAACTTAGAATGACATTGGGATGGTGCACTGGTTTGTAATAAGGAATGTTGTGTCGTTACTATAGTAACTTCAGATAACCGACTTGGTCAAAGCAGTGCTCGTGGACCAGCCAGGACACGCCTTATGGTGACTGCTAGCGTCACCAGTAAATGGCAAAAAGCCACAAATAATTGATGCCACGTTTGATAATTGAAGGTAATGTCTATTTTTGACACAGGGCTTGCTCCACCCACTCCAAATGCTCCTGCTAACTTGACGTTGATGTCCTTGCGATAAAAGTGATTCTGTAATTATGAGACTAATTATGAGACTCTAGAACCATTCTCTTCTCTCTTCAGTTGCAAATTATTTATCCATCCATCCATCCATCCATTTTTCTCTGCTTATCCGGGTCCGGGTCGCAGGGGCAGCGGTCTCAGTAGGGAAGCCCAGGCCTCCCGGACCACCTCCTCCAGTTCCACCGGGAGGACATTAAGGCGTTCCCAGGCCAGCTGTGAGACATAATCCCTCCAGCGTGTCCTATGTCTTGCCCCGGGGCCTTTTCCCGGCTGGGCATGCCCAGAACATCTCACCAGGGAGGCGTACCAGCCGAACCAGGCTCCTTGTCCCGTTTATACAAGGACCGGATGGCACGTAGTAGTGCGTCACCAATCCCGTACTCCCGGAGCACCCCCCTCCCCCAGAGGACGTCGCGAGGGACATGGTCCAATGCCTTTTCCACATGTAGGGCCCCCCTCTCCACTGTAAACAGTGTGGACCGGGTACTGCTCTCTCTTCTAAGGCGCCGGACGGTTTGCCAGAACCTCTCCTAGGCCGACCGAAAGTCGTGCTCCATGGCCTCCCCAAATACCTCCCACACCCGAGTTTTTGCCTCGACAACCGCCGATGCCACGGGCCGTTTGGCCTGACAGTACCTGTCAGCTGCTTCAGGAATCCCACAAGCCATCCACGCTCGATAGGACTCCTTCTTCAGCTTGACGGTGGCCCTGACCTTTGGTGTCCACCATCGGGTTCGGGGCCTGCTGCCACGACTGGCACCGACCGCCTTGTGGCCGCAGCTCCGATCACCTTCCTCAGCAATGGAGGCATGGAATATGGCGCATTCGGACTCAATATGCCTGTCCTCCCCCGGGATGCAGGTGAAGCTCTGCCAGAGGTGAGAGTTGAAGACTTGACGAACGGGAGACTCTGCCAGACGTTCCCAGCACACCCTCACTACTCGTTTGGGTCTCCCAGGTCTGTCCAGCATCCTCCCCCGCCATCTAATCCAACTCATCAGGTGGTGATCAGTTGACAGCTCAGCCCCTCTCTTCACCCGTGTGTCTAGAACATGCGGTCGCAGGTCTGATGATACGACTACAACGTCGATCATAGACCTGCGGCCTTGGGTGTCCTGGTGCCAAGTGCACTTAGGGACATCCCTATGTTCAAACATGGTCTTAGTTATGGACAAACTGTGGTTCGCACAGAAGTCCAACAACATCACACCGCACGTGTTCAGATCAGGGAAGCCGTTCCTCCCAATCACGCCCCTCCAGGTCACACTGTCATTGCCCACATGGGCGTTGAAGTCTCCCAGTAGAATGACGGAGTCACCAGCTGGGGTGCTCTCCAGCACCCCCCTGATGGACTCCAAGAAGGCCGGGTACTCCGAGCTGTCATTTGGCGCGTACGCACAAATGACAGTCAGAACCCTTTCCCCAGCCCAAAGGCGTGATCGCCAGCCAACACACAATGCACCGGACCCTTATGCTTGCCCCCGTAGGTGGTGGGTCTACGAGGGGGGAATCCCGTGTGGCTTATTCGGGCTGGTCCCGGCCGGGCCCCAGGGTGAAGGCCCGACCACCAGGCGCTTGCCTGCGAGCCCCTCCCCCAGGCCTGGCTCCAGGGTGAGGCCCCGGTATCCCACATCTGGGCGAGGTGCGGTTCCTCCTCTTTGTTGTCATCATAAGGGTCTTCCGAATCACTCTTGGTCGTCCCATCACCTCTGACCTGTTTACCTTGGGAGATCCTACTAGGATCAGGGATGCAGGTCCCTGACAACATAACTCCTCGGATCACCCGGGCACTCCCAGCCCTTCACCACGATAAGGTGCTGATTCACGGAATTATTCATTATTATTGCAATCACTGAACAGCTTCTAGACTATTTTAGAAAATTGTGGTCATAAGGAAACTGGTCGGTAGTTTATACATTAAACATAAATTAAAGTTTAAATTAAATTAATTTATTGTTCATAATTTACTGACATATGTCAGCGGTTCTACGATCTCGTTGATAACCATTTCTATTGTTTCCATTTCATTTCCATTACCTCAGTTGATTACCTCAATAATTGCTTTGCAATTATTGTGAATATCAACAATTTCCTTTCTTGTCACATTAGTAAGGAAAATATATAATAGGATTTCTGTAATAGTTTTATTCATTTCCTACCTTGTTCAGAATTTTAGATCCAGTTTTGGTCTGATATTTACAACTACCTCATTCGTATCATTTTTTCATAGTCTCCAGCCAAGAAATAATGAAGGTGGTCTGCTTGCTTAGCAGTCTTTCTTATAACACTGTTTAGAATATTTTTGTATAATAATTGACTACAATTTTCTTTTTGACACACTCTCAAGATTGTTGTGTTGATTCTATATGTTTCGTTTGTGTGTGTCTGTCATCGACTCCTGAGTAAATCACACCGAGATACTAGCGCTGCTCTCAGATCCTCTTCTTCTCTCTTGGGCATTGTTGCTATTGTTAACAACACCGTTTGTCGATTAGCCAGTTAGCTTGCTTTACAACAGCCTTTGGTGTTTAATATTCTTGCAATGAGTTCATGTCTCTCGCCAGTTGAAGTTGAAGTTAAAGCTTGCCTTGTAACGGCTATCTGCAATTATTGTTGGTTTGTTTTGGTTAGTACGAGCCTTTCGCTAGTCCGAATTGAAGGCAAAGATGTCAACACTCTCTTCTAGTGTTGTCAGATATACAGTACTCCATAAGTTGAAAAAGTCTGGTAGCAAAAAGCAGAACCAACATCCTTTCTGATCAACATGAAGTGACGTTAGCATAAAGACATACAAATGTAAAACTTGTAGAATATGACTACTGAACATTTTAACAGTGTTATTATAGAGTTGTGATTACCAAGTTATGGTGAATTTGTTTTCTACAGAAAAAACAACCTATTTTGTAGAAAAAAAAGAAAATCTCAGTTGCATGCACTGCTTGTCCAAATTTTGCAGCAAAATAGTAATACTGATCCGATCAGGTTCGATCACATGGTTTCAAACTTGATCATAATCAGACGTTGTCTACTGATCAGGACTCTGATTTATACATTATGTGTATTTTTTATCACTACTTTTGATCAGACATATGTGGTGGTACAGAGTGAGACCTCTTTAATGCATACCAAGAGAAAAGCAACGTGAATGGCATGACATCACTTTGCTGCAGTGACACTATTGGTTGAATGGCGTCAAGCGAAGCAAAACACGGCAGCAGCTTGAAGTTCATTGGGCGATTGTGGCTGCGGTGTGCAGATATTTTAAAGTGGATGACAAAAACCTTGCAAATTCCAAAGTTTGAAATATGGAAACATGGGATTTGACGAGGTGCGAAGGAAAAGCGTCACAGTGTAGGAGTTAGCCTCTGTGACAGCTTGTTTAGTTCTGCCTTAGTTCCTGTTTCCATGCCCTTATTTTGTAGCCACATCCTTTGTATTTCCTTTCCGTTTGCTCACACCTTTACTTGTTTCACGCACCTGCCTCTCACTTTCTGTTCCCTATTTAGTTCAGGTGCATGCTTCTCCCTTTCTCGGTTCATCATTTGTTAGTTTGTCCAGTTGCCGTTTCTCTGCTGCTGCGTAGCGCAATTATTATTAAAAGAACCTGCATTTGGGTCCTGCTCTCTGCATCCTGGGGTCACAATGCAATGCCGACACAACGCAACGTGAAAAAGCTGCATTTAACACAACAAAACTGATACGATACCTCAAAACCAAACACCAGACACAGTACAGCCAGTGTAGCGCAAAGGAGCAGGGCATCACAGTCAAGATAGGACATGCCCTCTGCCACTATTTCACATAGAAAGCTCTACCACTTCTATTGTCTTATTTGCTGGGTATTTTAAGTTGAGGTGCTGTTTGTTTTTATGTAATGTTACTTTGCCATTAAAAATACCATGGTTATGAATGAACTAATGAATTCTTAAGTCAGTATGTTTGCCATTCATTTGTTTGAATTCATTTGTATTTTCAGCAGTGGCTGAAAAGTGACATCTCGAGGGGGAGCCCCGAAGCTAAATAAATATTTCTTCCCAATTGTACATTTAGCATTTAACAAAATGTGCTCACAGCTGATCCATTTGGAATAATTGTGGATCTATGTGGATCCCATTTTAAGCTCCTTTTTGGTCCATTCTTTTCTGCTCCAGGATGAATTCCCGACCCCTGACGAGTTCCCAGTGGTGGATGAATTTCCGTCAGTGTTAAAATGGAGACGGAAGCCCTCGGTGGTGTCTGTGTCCTCCTCCCTTCCTGACCTCCTAGGGAACTCCAGCAGCAGTCTGAGTGCCACAAACACGGCCTTCAAGTCAGAACAACCTCTGGAAGGTGAGGAAAGTTCCAGCAACCAGGCTGCTGTTGATTCCTGAAATAATTCCTGAAATTCCTCCAAATGCAATTTTGTGGAACTGGTTGACAAGAAAATGCTTATCAATTCCTTTTTTGGTATACACTGATTTATTTTTTAACATGTTGGACTTGTGCTAAAAAAAGGAACAGCATCACCATGAAAGTGAACATTCAAAAAGCTCTGAGGGGACACGCCCCCAATGTGAATAGAATAAAACTAGATAGAAGAATTTCAGCTAAAAGGAAAGGAAAGGTATACAAAACTGTGGTGAGACCAACCATGTTGTTTGGTCTAGAGACAGTGCCACAGAGGAAATGACAGGAAGCAGAATTGGAGGTAGCAGAGATGGGGATGCTAAGGTTCTCAGTGGGAGTGACCAGGATGGATAGGATCAGGAAGGAGTACTTCAGAGGGACATTACATGTTTGAGGTTTTGGACTTAAAGTCCTTTAGGCCAGACTGAGATGGTTGGGACATGTCCAGAGGAGAGATAGCCAATATATTGGTAGAAGGATGCTGCCAGGTAGGAGGCGTAGAGGAAGACCAAAGAGGAGGTTTATGGATGTAGTGAAGGAGGACATGAGGGTAGTTGGTGTGAGAGACAGATGCAGAAGAAGGGTAGGAAGGAGGTGGTTGATTTGATCTGGTGACCCCTGAAGGGAAAAGCAATAAGAAGTGCCATGGACATATGTGAGGAGAAGAGGATTGTTATCCTTCCAGACTAACCTAGGAGAGGACAGAAGGGCTTAAAAGGGCAAAAGGGGTGAATGACGACTTAATTTAGGTATACTGTAATTTAAGTATTGAAATTTAATTGAGATCACAGTCTAGGAACAGAGCCCACTACATCTGTGTATCTGTGTATGTGTATGTGTGTATACATGTGCTCTCTGATGTTAGAGAGAAACAAAAATAGTCACTGCTTTAGGACGGCCACAACGGTCTCTCTTACGTAAGACCACGTTAAGCTCTAACTGGGGGTAGGGAAGGCTTGTAGTATTAAAAAGCTTTGAGGGAATGCAGATTAAAGCCACATAATCACAAAAAGATATCCACCATCTGAGTTTGAGACACTTTATACTGACAGGTTTCAGTCTTGATTACTGAAAAGAACTGTGTATTTTGTGTGATTAGCGTCATTGCTCACTAGTGGGGGCAGAAAGTGTTCAAATTCAGTCAGTATACAAAAAATAATGTGTAAAATAATCATAATTCATAATATTGTTATTATGAGCATATTATACAACTTTAATAGGGCTACCAAGATAGTTGACTAATTGTGATTATGTCGACTGTAAAAATACGATTGTGTTAGTATAGTTAGTATATACTTTATCCAGCCGCACGATGGGCAGTGGTTAGCATGGAGGCCACACAGTCAGGAGATCGGGAAGACCTGGGTTCAATTGCCCGCTTGGGTATCTCACTCCAAATTGTCCGTAGGTATGAATGTGAGTGTGAATGGTTGTTTGTCTATATGTGCCCTGTGATTGGCTGGCCACCAGTCCAGGGTGGACCCCGCCTCTGCCTAAAGACAGCTGGGATAGGCAGTATAGAAAATGAATGGACCTTAAACACTTTAAAATAATATTAACATGAATCTGATTTGACTATCGTAATCTCCATGCATTCTGTGTTATTGTTGTCTTATTTTGCTGCCTTTTTAACATCATAGACTACAGATGAAAAATAGCCTCTTGGCTAATTGTGGCTTTTTGAAACTTATGTATTAGCATGTGTTTTATGAAATTGGTTTGTCCCCTACAAATAAACAAATCTAATATATATCTAATATGGACTAATATATCTAATATATGCCCAATCAATGCAATTCAATCCATATACTGTATTAGCGACCGAACGAGTGACTTCCAATATCATCTGACAAACATGTGTCACTTAAAATACTATATACGAAAAGTAAAAAGTTGCCAATCATAATATTGTTGTACAATTCCAATGCAACAAATGTAACAAAGATATCCCGTTCCCAGACAGACAATAGTTTAACAATACAGTATTCACATCCATAAAAAAACTACAGGTAATGTATGTGTTTATTGTGGCAGAGCTCTTGGCATGTTTCTCTACTAGTCATCCATGCTGCCGTACGTGTATAATTGCTGAGCGTGTGTGTGTGTGTCACAGAGCGAGCTTTGCAGACGGACAAAGGCCTTTTATCAGAGCCAGTGGCAGAGCTTGGCCAGATGGAATACCAGCTGCTTAAGTTCTTCACTCTGCTGTGAGTGTGCACGGAACACACACACACACACACACACACACATCCATGCTCGGCAACACATTATTATGATTATCATTATGATTGCTGAGTATGACAGATACAGTTCTTGATTGGCGCTAACATGCAAACATAAATCAGCTTGTAGTTATTTTCAATTCATGACTTCAAAATACAATTTGTTCGCTTTCTGTGTTCATTTTTGAATTATAGAGAAGATAATATTATGTACATACGTAATATCATAATATGTGGAATAATGCATATATAGTTTATTCAATGATTCAGTTTATTCAATTTAAAATTACATTAGAAATTGTATCTGTAACTGAGAAGATCAAAAATATGAATCAAAAGTACAAAAAAGCCCCTGGAAAGAACGGTGAATGATTGGGGAGGGCAACCATTTGGCTATATATTCTGTAGAAGATGAATATTTTTTTTATAGTTTTGTCTTTAATTCATAAAGGCTTCATTAACGGGCTTTGCTGCCAGAGTTTTAATGTTTTTTAAAGTTTTTGTTGGGAACATTACCGACCATTACTCGTGTCAGCACCTGGAATGACTCTGCTGAGAACCCTGTGGCAACTCTGTCTTAATTCAGGACAAGTGAGGTCTGAACTCACTACATCAACAAACTGTAAGGCGTTGACAGCCGTTACAAGGCTAGCTAGCAAGCTGGTGGCTAGCTAGCTGGTGGCTGCTTTTACCCTCCATAACATCTCTGAACATTCGTGGGGACATTCCGGGCTGTAACATCGAGTGGTGGGAGACTATATTCACTATAACAGCGAACCCTAAATATCAAAGACAGTCGTAAGAGGTGTTGCCTGGCAACCACAACTATGCGGAGATCCAAGGGGATGTTTCCCAAAATGACCAGACCAAGTAGAGTAACAAACCATTGTGCCACTCTAATTGACAATATATTCACCAATGACTTTGATAACAAAACCACTAGTGGCCTGCTAATCAAAGACATCAGTGATCATCTTCCAGTGTTCACAATTTATAACCATCATTACAACAAACGACCAATGGAGGCTACAAAGACTGTCCAAAGACTACGTTCAGAGGACAGAGTCAACGCTTTCAAGAAGGATCTAGAAGAACAAATTTGGGAGTGTGTGTCCAGTGCCAAACACGTGGATGAAGCATATGAACACTTTCTACATACTTATATGAAGCTGTACGATAAGAACTGTCCCTGGAGATAAAAGTCAAAGAAGCAAAAGAAAAACAACCAGCCATGGATGACAAAAGGCCTTACTAATGCTTGCAAGAAGAAGAACACACTATAAAAGGAAATTCATCGTTCAACAGACTAAAGAATCAGAAAGAACATACAATACTTATAAAAATAAGTTGACTACAATCCTAGGTGTGCGAAAGAAGGAATATTACAGCCAACTACTAGACAAGCACAAAAACAATATTGGAGCAATCTGGGGCACACTAAATAGTATTATCAGGAAAAGTAACAAGAAGACAGACTAGCCTAATTATTTCATGGTGGGAAACACCTCTAATGATGATATGGATGAGACAGTTGAAAAGTTCAATAACTACTTTGTCAATATTGGTCCCAAACTAGAAGAAGGGATTCCGAAACAAAGGACAACCGAGGAAAGGAATGAAACAAAAGGAATCCTAATTCTATGTTTCTGACCGATGTAACTAAAAAGGAAATCATATAAATTGTTCAAAATTGTAAAGCAAAAACATCAACTGATTGTAATGGAATCGAACAATGTAGTCAACGAGAGCATAGAACCGCTTATGTACATCAGTAATTTATTTTACATCTAAGGTTGTACCAATTTTTAAAAACGGTGACAAACACCAATTTACAAACTATCGGCCAGTCTCCTTACTACCACAATTCTTCAAAATTATTGAGAAGCTACTCAACAATAGGCTGGATACATTTATTAATGAGAAGGAATTACTATCAGGATGTCAGTATGGATACAGAGCTAACACAAAAAAATTATATTAGGAAAGCAGGAAGTGAACAAATGTAACAGTTAGTGATTGTAAAAGTACCAGATGGAGGGGTAGGATTTAATAAGCTTTGCTTCTTCCTACTCCTTTTGGACATGTGGAACTGGTAACTGATTATGGGATGCACTCAATTGGAATCTGATGCATGTTCAAGTGAAATAAAAAAACACATTGCCACATTTTCTTTTCTGTGTTTGAATACACAAGAGACTTCCTCCCTTAAGAAGTACCAAGTACCTTTTACTATGGGTATATTTTAAATAATTGATTTTGTACTTATATCATACAAGAAGATGCGTGTATTATGCATTGCCGACGCTATGGAAATAACACGACTGTGGTCAATAACAAGCTTTTTATTGCAAAACAATAAATGTCGGCCGAAACCACGGCAGTAACAACAATCGCAACATTGCTTCTTCTTAGGTTCCCTGACCACAACACGCCTGATGCATTCACGGCCACCCGGAACGGTCAGACACTGGAGCACAACATGTCAACAGGAGCACGATGTCAGGATATTAGTATAGCACTTTTACTTGAATACCATATTTTGCTGCAGTATGAAAACATCACCAGCCAATACTTGAAATGAGCAAGTCTACTGAAGCCTCCTGATGTTTACTATGTGGCATTACATCACTTCTGTCTACAACCGCTGTAATGCAAAGTTGGCAACAAGAGAATGTATTATTTTTAACTTTCTTTAACCCTTTAGGCGTTTTTTTTCTTTTACTTTTGACGTTACTCTTTGAAAAGCTTGAGCATGGTTAGAGATAAAGATACTGTACATTAGAAAGTTAGGGACTCATCTAGTGTGCATATTATGATGTCACCAGGCTCAGTATATCATCCGTATCACCAAAACGTCTGATCCACTGCTGATACTCTTCCTCATATGTCAAACATACTCAGGCTTCATCATTGACTGTCGCTGTTGCCGCTGTTGCAGCTTTCATATACCCAACTTTGGGTCTACCATTGGGGGGGTTAAAATGATTGCCTGTTTGTAATGATGTGATTCTATTCGGTAGGTTATGTTGGCTGGATCTGGTTTTTGGGGGTCGATGACCCCCATATCGCCCTGTGCAAATTATGCGCCTGTATTCATCTATCTATTACTCCGGTGAAATGATTATAATCCATTCAGGTATTCTCTGATCTAATCCACCAATTAGCATCAACCTTCGGCTGGTTTGGCTGGAGGTCAGTTGTAAAACTGCTTTTAAGAAAAATATAGTCAACAAGGCTGACAGATCATTTCCCGATTTGCCAAGTTGGCATGAATCACCAACTTCACACAGCTCGTGAAAAATAATGAAAGATAAATTCTCAACGATCACATACAACACCAGACTTACGTATTCATGTTTAAAGAAAATGCTCATTGACGCTCTATGATTGGCCATTCACACACGGCGACTGCCTCTTCCGAGTTAAGACCTAGTTCAAGTTCAAGACAGCTTGTGTTGTGTTGGTCTCACTGCCTCCTCATTATTAGATTTTCTTCAACTCATCTCTCTTTTGGTTTGTATGTCAAGTTACTTGGTAAACTTGTCTCATAATGTACGGTGCATTTGACCAGACGGCTGACTAGTGGCTGTCAGTGCATCAGGGTAGCATGACAGCTTTTCTTTTTTTTTTTTCTTTTTCTTTCTCACGCCCGAAGACAGCTGGGCTAGGCTGCAGCACCCCCACAACCCTCGTGAGGATAAACTTTAGAAAATGAATGTATTTTTGTCTTATTCCATGACATCATCATAAAACAGTCATGCTCCTTACAATATAAGAATTTTGTTCATTTTTAGTTGGCCGTCCACATACATTGGTAATGGATTGACTGTCGCATTGACTGGCCACAACATTAGGTACACCTGCACAGTTGCCGCATCAAACACTGGATGGCTATGTTCAAATATTACACCTTTCTCAGTATGGACGTTGCAATCTTACACTGGTTTCATTTGCGGTGTTATATTTGTTTTTTGATTTAAAAAAAAAGTGAAAAGGGTGACAATATTTTCATCTTTCATAGTGGAAATGTGGTATTTACATGTTTTTTTGCGGGACGACCATATTCCAGGCACTGTGTTTCTCTCAAACCAATGTTGATGCACAGTGTGTCTGACATGAATGCACCTTTCCAGGCGAGAGTGAGCTGCTTCTGGCAGTTTGGCGAATATTTCATGTTCACAGAAATAGTTTCGTGCGAAATGCCGTGCGACAGATGAAAATAATGTTCTTGTTCCAATAACTTCTACCTGAGCTGGCCTCGTAAACAGAGAAGCAGAGCTTGGTGGGAGCGGGGGGAAACCGAGCTTGGGCAGGGGCTGAGAGTGTATCCTGCCTACAGCCACGGCCATAAGGAAGCCCACTCTTCTGTGACAAGGAACGGTTTTGCAACGCCCTCTGAAACCAAACGCTCAGCGCCATCCCAAAGTTCTTTCAGGGCTCACTTCCAAATGTGCAAACCTCATTATCTGAAACTTTGGCATTGTTCAACAGAAGACTACAACATTCTAACTTATAGGTCAGAAAAAGGGAAAAAGCATAGTAGGTCACCTTTAAACTTGGCCCACAAATGTAGTTTAGATTAAAGTTACAGAAGTCTGCCGTGTTAAGCATTGACTACTATTGGCACCATATTTGATGAAATGGCTTGTTCAATTCAGCAATGTTGCTTGTCGCAATTTTGAAAAGGTCTTCTCGTAGTCGTGATAGTTTCAGAGTGTTTTTCCTGAAACATGATCCTTTCCCAATTTCATTTAGTAAATGGTTGGCTTGTCTCTGCAGGATTATTCTCCTCATCCTGTCATCGTGCTACCTGGCTTTCCGTGTCTGCAGTCTGGAGCAGCAGCTCTCCTTTCTCAGCAACCCACATTTGCCCCTCAGAGAGAGGTCACTATTAATCATTTCTTGAAAAAATGTGTGTAATTTGTATGTTTGAGTATGCACAGTGTACAGCAATCACAGCCTCGTAAATTCCTGAATGTTTAAATTATTGTATTTATATTATATTTTATAATTAATTTTGTTTTAACTTTATCAATTAATTTATGTATTTATTTTTGGCATGGCACACTCAGAAAATATAAAAACAAAACACATCTTTTTTTTTAAACTTAACATAAAGTTAACGTCATTTTTGAAAAAATAGCTTGGGGAAAAGTAATAATGTTATAATAATGGGATTAAAGAGAAGAAAATTACGAATTTTCCGATGAGAAGAAAACCGGAATAGTAAATAAAAAAAACAGCTGTAGTTTTACAAGAATAAAATGTGTTGCTTTTCTGCTGTCCAGGTAGCCTTGGCTTGTTCTGGCTGCTGTTCATTCTTCCCTCACACAGATCCGGGATCAGGTCAACTCATCAAGCCTTTACTCCATGGGACTGGCGGTGACTTTGAGACTATGCAAACAGAATCCTTATTTGTGTTGTTTAGACAGAGCACATGACTCTTTGTTGTTGTTTTTGTCAGAGCTACTTTTACAGAATGAAAATGGCTACCCATTTTTCCGACATTCATTTTCATGGCTTATTTCAACCAACACATGCTGAATATGGTTGTTTTACATTAGCAAGAACTTTAGCAAACTGCTGGTATCCACAAGGCACATTTCAGAATATATTTCAGAATGAATTTCTTACTATTGTTCTCACATTATCAACTGAAAACCTGAATGAGAAGCAGTCTTGGGGGGCCTCATGTGGTCTTCGAGAACACTGTGTCGGTAATCTCTGTCAACCCTCACGTTTTTCCCAAGAAACTGGTGCGCTCCTGATTTAATAGTTTTGTATATTTTAACTTTCCCCTAATTTTCCATATTTTCTGGATTATTGCATTTTTTTGCAAATGCAAATGTTGACAGTTTTGCTCCAAGTTGACGTCAGGTGGCCATTTCCTTTCACTTTCATTTCAAGTGCACTAAACCAAATAAGCCGTTGCCACGACGGCACTGACTAAAGCACTTTAAAAATATGTCCATATAATAAATCGAATCAATCAAATGAATTTTAGATGTTTGTGTTATTTTGTAACACAGGTACGTTGTCATATTCAAAAGTATTTATGCAATGAAGGAGGCATGGTTGCGTCATTCGACTGAAGGAAATAATTGTGTGACTGTAATATACTGGAGCAATTTCACACCATTTGTGTGTTAGTCATAATGTGAATTCAATTACTAGGTAATAAGCTAGTACTTTCTATTTATAGATGTAGTGATCTGGGTTGAGAATGGTTTATACATTTCAATTGAACATAACAACAAAATGATATATACACAATATGTTGAAGGAGGCATTGATTTATATATTTGTTGAAAGTGGCATTGATTTTTTGTCTTGTTTAGCTGTGAATTCTCTGTTGATTAAATTAGACACAGTATTATCAAGGAATTGTTGCTGTGTGTTTTCATTCAGGAGTACTTGGTTTGAATGAATACAATAATTTAATGATTCTATTAAAGTTCATATACAACGGATATGCTATCTATGCAGTATATACGCAGACACATACTGTATACATATGCTCTATTGAGAATAGACTGATTCGGTATTCATAGCCCCAAAAAGTAATTGATTTTGTGGAAAAAAAAAGCGGTGCTCCTCAGCCACGAGAACCTGCTGCACATATGAGGGGATGCAAAGCTGCATCAGGCACACTTGGAATGAGCCTCCTGGGACCTTCCGCTGGCTCACTATGAGCCGCAGTAACATCCTTTGCTCACAATTTTTTTCAGGGTGAATAAAGTGCATTTTCGAACAATGGTTGTGTGTGCCAAGCAATACAGCACATCACACTAAATGTGCTCCATAAGTACAAAAACGCTCTTCAGAGGCCTTCTCTGAGCGAGTGGAGTGCTATTTAGGACGTGGCACACATGTGCCATATATGGAGAAAATTTTGACCACAAAGCCTATAGGTTGCTTGAAATGCATTATCACAGCGATCACTTTATTATCACTTTGTCTCATTTTCGCTCTAACTCCACAGCGGTGCTTCTCAGCCACGTGAAACTGTTGCACATATAATGGGATGCAAAGATGTGTCAGGCACACTTGGAATGAGCCTCCTGGCACCTTCTGCTGGATTGCAGTGGCCCACCGTAACGTCGTCTGCCTTGCAATTTTTTTCAGAGCGAAAACAGTGAATTTGCTGTCATCCTTCCCTCAAAGAAACAGTAACTGTCTTATACATATACACGCACATACTGTATATATATATATATATATATGTACACACACCCACTAAATACACTTTATCAATATATTGCGGGAAAAAAGCAACACTGATACATTGAATCAGTTCTCATGTCTTCGTGCAGCAGTGCCCTACTACAGGGGAGAGAAAGAGAGACAAGTTAGTAACAAGTCAGTAGTTGAAAAAGCTGAAAGTAATACTATGACTGAGTATAACATAACAGCCTCTAGCAGGCTATTCATGTAACAGTGGGGGGGGGGGGGGGGGTATAATGTTCCATCACATAAGTGACAAGAAGTTTCAGGTATTGGGTAAACATGACAATATATGAATGGTGTATACAGAACAAGGAGGTTCCGAGGATGAGGAGGTTTAATTTTCTACTTGAGGTGCTTGTAAGACCCCAACCAGGATGCCAACACATACCGTTCAGAGATGATAACGACACAGTAATTCTGACTAATGTATGTACCTACTACATATAATAAAGTGGCATCTTTTGGTTGGGGTTAAAGCAGGCTCCTTAACATTTTTTGGCAGCCCATGAGCAGAGGTATAGCACACCTAGCCTTCAGATCACAAGCACGGACTACTTACGTATGGGAGACGGCGTGGATGGATGGAGAAGAGGAGAGAAATGTTCATTGGGGACGAGATGACATGACTGAAAAAGAATGTTCAGCATGTGAAGTTAAGACCAGGACCTACAAAGATGTTAAGATACAGTACACCGGACTGTGGTAACTGTAGTAAGAATGCAGAAGACCTGACTGAATGCAAGACGCGGTTGAGAAATGTGATCAATCAGTGTCTGCTTGCCAGTTGTTGCCTTGCCGATGAACTGAAACAACTCCAGTATAGACTTCTTACCTTTTGAAAGAAGGTCCTCGTTGAAGTCACCACAAACAACAACGGGGTGGCTATCCATCACTGCCAAGGTGTCCAAGAGGCATTTCTTCCAAATTAGGAAGAAATGTGCCGAGACTCAAGTTTGGTGGCCGATAAACCGTAGCCACCACAGCCGTGATCGGCACCATGACTTTAACAACTAAAAATTCAAGGACTGGCACATTCTGAAAAAACCGAAGGGGCTGGCCTTGGATTTCCCTCTGGTAGTAGGCTGCAACTCCGCCTCCCTCTTTTGCAGCCATGTCTGGCCTGTTTGAGGAGGAAACGCGTCTGTTCCGTACAAAAACAGCGTAGCTGAAAGTGCAGAGAGAAGGAACCAGACAAATAGGTTTCCGTGAGACAAAGCACGTCAGGCAGTCTCAGCTCATGATGAGACTTGATGTCCTCGATTTGAGATGCGAGACCCTCTGTGTTATGGTGGACAATCTTCAAAGTCGCGCAAAGTGCAACAGCGGTCTGACAGACAAGAAGGAAGCAACATGCTGTCCATTGCCAAAGCAATGGTGGGATCAGCATATATTTTCTTCTCATCCAAGTCAATGATCTTCAGTCGCTGGAGAGAGGTCGTGCGACTTAGAGCGACGTAGGCCATTCCGGGTTCAAACACGTGCTTCAGAGATACGACCACAGAAGATAGCGTCCTGCCTTGCACTTTGTGTGTTTGCCCGGGAATTGCCGCCTCACCAGTCCACCAATGCTTAAACTTTACTCTGAATTTTCTATGTAGGCCAAGTGATCCCCGGATCCCTGAGGTTTCTTCCAAAATTTCCAGCCTGCTCCAAGATTGTCCAAAGAAATGCCAAGAAAAGTAACAGCGGCCTGTGGTCCACGGAAAATGTTCATGATGGTCCCAAAGGTGCCGTTCACGAGACCATCCTCAATGTCCAAGTTCGTGATGATCATGACTCGCATTCCTACAGCGGCTTGCAGGTTGTCGGGCAGATCTCTTTTCCTCCCGGTTATCATATGTTTGACATGACCAATTGTCCAGTCGGGGGGGTCTTTTCTGTAGTTTTCTGCCGGAATGTAACCATATTCATTTTCAAGGCTGCCACAGTTGCACGGTTGTGTTCGTCAACCTCCTTATTGGTTGCAAAAATGTGGAGCGTACTGGTGTGACACTGCGATGTTGCAACAGTAGCCTGCTGCAGCAAGGCTCTGTCACTTTCATATAAGGGCTCCTCCTTCCGCTTTTCCCCTTACCCTGTTCAAAAGCTGAGCAGAGGTCAGGTCCTCCTTCTGTCGCATGATCTCTGTAAGTCGGACCAACTGAAAGTTGGTCCAGAGGTCAAGGACATTATCCTCATACACACAGAGAGGTTTGGCCCTTCCAAGAGGTGGCTGCTGGTAAAAGTCCCCAACTGCAAGCACAGATATCCCTCTAAAGGGCTTCCGGTTGCCCTTGATTTGCTGGAACCGCCAGTGGACATACGCAAAAAGATCCTTAGAGACCATTGATATTTCATCAATGATTAAAATCTCCACGTTGGAAAGACTCACCCGCAAGGTGTCCAGCGCGTTGCCGAGTACTTGATATGGAGGCCTCAAACTTCTTGGGAGCTTCAAAACAGAGTGAAGCGTTTTACCAGAAATGTTGAATGCAGCTGTGCCAGTAAATGACGTCAGCAGAATCGTAGGCTGAGACAAATCCGCATCGGCACGGATGCCGGGGAGCTGACAAAAAATCTTGGTGGCCTCCTGGTAAATGCACTTGATGACATGCGACTAACCACATCCAGCTCCCCCTGAGATGAAAAATGAAAGGGCTCAAGGTCGTGATCAGAAACGCACTGCAAACACCAGTCGCATATGGCATAGAAGACGGAAGCCTGCACATCCTCCTCACAAAGGGTGCTTCCAAGGCCGGCAGCGCTGGGGCGCCGGAAAGGTCAGCCTGATAGGCAGGAACGTCATCCTGCTTATCCCGCTCGTCCGCTGCGTTTGGCATCATGGCCTTCAGGGCAAAAGACATTCCAGGTGCTCTGCTTCCACCTCTGGTGCAAAAGCGTTCCATGCATTAAGAGCTGGACCCTCCTGTTGGAGTCGCTCCAAAGCCTTGTCCAGTTTTTTCGCTTGGCCCTCAAACGGCTTCATTTTCTCATCAACCATGGCCTTTGCCGGGCCTAGTCTTGACCGTCCGTCCAGGGAGAAAGACTCATAAGTTGGGTGGGAGTCGCTGATCAACTCGTGGTCCGTCCTGTGGGGCAAGTAGAGTTTGAGAAGGGCCCTGAAATATTTTTCAGGAAACTTTGTCATGGAAAACCGTGTGTATCTTATGACGGCAGGTTTTCCCCTGGTCCTCTTCTTCTTGTTGAAAATGGGAAAGGCATTTGGCCCTTCTCTATGGTGACCGTAGACCACCCGGTAATCAGACGCAAACTCTGCCAGACACATATACTCAAACGCCTGCGTAGGTGGTCTGTTGGCATACTTTTCTGGCAAACTTGACATCCACACTTCAGCTGAATCTGGGTGCATGGTCATGAGCCGACTCATGGGCAGACTCATTAGCAGACCATCCTCGTCAGTTTGGAGGAAAACCACATTACGTGAGGACTTCTTCAGGGGCAAACTGCAAGTTCGTGCCACTGCTTCCTGAGCACTTACCTCTCTGTGCTTTGACTATGCCTGCATGATCTTTTGCATCTCCTCCTTCTGGTTGACGTCAGACTTTTGCACGTCCTTGAGGAACTCTGTCATCTCTGACATCTTGGAGATGTATGGCATCATGTACATGATGCAGCTGATATCATCCAAAACATACTGGATTTTGCCGTTCCACACCCGCAGAAGATGGGGGTTGTAGGCATTAGTCCAACTTTCTTGCGGTGTACGCTTCAAGTGGACAGCCATCCCAGTACTGAGGTTCTCAACTTTGTGCTTATACTGACCCAGGGTCAGCTGGCACACGTTGAGCGGGTCCATCAAATCCTCCAGAACCCATGTGTCCATAAGCCTGTCTCTTACGAGTTTCAGCTTTCAGCTTCTTCACCAACTTGGTTCTTTTGGCACGGCTGTCCTCCTTCCGTCTCTTCTTGTTGGGGTCATCATTTTCCTCTTCATCATCACAGGTCGGGCGCATGACCGTGACTGGATTGCTGCGGAGAATCTCACATTTAGTGTCCCAGTCCAGATCTCAAAAGTTACCCTCCTGTTGGCCTTGCTGTGCTTTTATCACTGCAGTGACTTCAGGCCATCTAATTTCCGCCACAGAAAAAGGTAAGAAAAAAAGTCGTCTTCCCCATCTGCCTGGCCATCGCGTGAAGGTCCCGGTGAGCTTTCTCCCAGTATGCTTCCCTGCTCTGTATGAGCCGCTCCAACGCCTCCTTGTGTCCTCCAGTTCAAAATATTCCTCCCATCCGCAGTATGAGGTTTTCCCTTCCGTGCCTGAATAGACATGCTGTTATTGGCCATGTATGTTTCAATGAAAAATTGAGGAAAAGGTAGCCCTGATCATCAGCAAAGCGTGGATCCACGGAAAACAATCTGGTGTTGAAGTAAGAACTTGGTGATACTTCAATGTTCCTTTCCTCATCCATCGTGTTCTTTCCCGTTGGGAACAGAACAGGAAAGGCCATGGCCTCCAGTTGCGGCACAGCAAAAAATCCAACAGGCTTGTTTTGTTGGGCAGGAGCAATGCTGAATATCCCATCCCCAAATGAAAGACTTTCCTGTGCAATGTCAAGCGGCTGCATGCATGTATCGAGCATGAGGCCCGGCCGAAGTTCGGAACTTGGAACCCGGCCGAACTTGGGCATTGCTGGCCTCTTGCTGCAAGGACAATGACGGCGGATGCCTCCTCTTCCCCTTCAAGGACACTTTCAGCTGCTGCACTCACACATCCCTGTACTGTGGATGAGTGTGTATCAGCGTGCTGAGCCCTGCTATGGCATTCGCCATATTTACCGTACAAAAATGCTGACATCCTTTATACCGAATATATCTCTTCAGCTTTACCTGCAGCAGTTGAGCTTCGCTACGTGGCCTCGGTAGTGAGTTCACTGCTGCTTCCATTTCTGACGGAACGCACACTACTGAGCCATGAACAGCTGCCTTCCTTTGGGCAATGCTACAGTTTTTGCAAAAGGTATATTTTTTTGCTATCAGCTGTCTCTCGAGTACATTTAAATCGGACAGCTCTTGGGGAATGGGTGCCAGATTGCTGGATCCTGCACATTGTTGGCTGAATGCCGAGTTATAGTCATGTATTTAGTCTTTACTTGAAGCACGCATTGTAATTTGTGCCGAATACGCTGCCTGGTAAGACGGTTCTTTTCACAACGCTGAACATGATGTAGTCTTAAATTAGAATGTCTATTAGTATCGCTCACATATTTCTTATTTTGGAAATAAGGATTGTTTCTATACTTCTGCATCCATGTTTTCATGAAAATAGCCCATCTTTCCTTAAAACCTGGATGGTTGCGGTATTTATCTCTTAGATACACCTTATATCTTGCCTGAAAAGCTGGATCCCGGTGACACCTCTCCCATTGTCTTGCCTGAAAAGCTGGATCCCGGTGATACCTGTCGCTCAGGTATAGCTTTTTTCTCACCTGAATATCGGGATGCAGGTGATACCCTTCCCTGAGATACAGCTTCTGTCGTTCAAAGCCAGATCAGATTGATACTTTTTCCTGATATATGCTGACATTAAAGTCTTTTTGGTCGTCTGACTTATTTTTCAGCAACGTGTGTCTTCTGGTTATTCTTAAAGGCACTATCGCACCTGTATCGCGTGGTAAAGCTGTTTAATTTTTGTTGACGGTAATTAGTGTCTGTTACATACTTGACCACTTCATTTGTGGACATTTTTTTTGATGGCGATCGGGTTGTTTTGAAGCTCCGTACGGTTTACATTGTTGGCACTTGAGTGCCCTTTTCATAGCGGTCCGTCGCCTCGTTTTACTCACTTTGGAAAAATCTGTTTATACATGGACGCATGGCGGTACTATCAGCTCCTCGTGATCTGTCGCAACACATTCTCTTATTGCTGCGTCTGTTACTTTGGTGGGCTCTGAAATTATTACGACATCCAACTGCACCTGTCTGTCAACTGCAATCTGTTCTAATCCAAAGGAAACCGGTACCAATTCGTTGTTTGCATCGGGGCTGTGATCCGAAAGGAGCTCATGCACATGGTCGACTAAGTCATCTTAGTGAGAAAATGTCATCATAATCGCAGTCCCATTTGGGTCTGGCAAACCTACTGCAGATCGACGTGCGAATCAAAAAAAACGTAGCATCCTGACCTGTCACGAAAAACCGCAACGCACTCTGGAGCCACAATCAGCAAAAGCATGAGTGACATCTTGTGAGAGGCGCTCAAGCCTGGCAAGTGGCAACAAATAAGGATCTATTCGGGAATTGTTGCGATCCCTTACCAAAGCAAATTTCTGGTCCAACTGTGTAAGTGTGTATGCATTGTCGTTGGTGTGAACTCTCTTTGGCATTTCCTCTTTGGTTAAATGATTGCTGATTAAAGGTAGTCCTAGCTCACATATTGTCCACGCATAGAGTGTGTCTCCATTTTCAAGAACTCTGTCAAGAACGTCTGCATCAAAATGAAACCCCTCAGCACGGTAGGCCAAGAACGTCAGTGCCATACACAGTGCACTGATTATTGCGAGTGCAATCGTCATACCTCAAATCCATCTGGGAGTGAGTGGCCAGGACAGTACGAATGCGTTGACCAGCTTCCGTGCCACAATCCTGAAATTTATTTGCCGTGTTAACATACATTTGTGTAATCATGTTAGTTTTTACCATAGAAAAGCTTACATTAAGCCTTGTTTTAGCAATGCAACTTTACAGTAGATCTAGTAGGCGTATTCATTTCCTGTGTTAAAATTACCTGGCTGGTCCCATCCAGGACAATGTGCAGTAGTGGCATTGAGGACTTTGCACAGATGTCTCTGTCTCTGGACAACAAGGCGGTGATGGTGTTGACGGCAACTCTACAGTATGCAGCGTCGCCTCAGTCTAAATGAGAAAGCAAAACTAACTTGAAAATGGCACACAAAACCAACAAAATACAACCTTTAATATAGTAACAAATATAGCGTGTGAATATGATTAAAATAGAAAAGGTTTGTTTTACCCAGCTAGCCCCATCCATGACAATGTGGATGGGACCAGCTGGGTGGGACACACGTCTCCTCTGTGACGACCACTGGCCCAGGACTGCAAGGCGGTGTTGGGGTGGAAGGTAGCTCCACACGATCTACACACACACACACACACACACACATTTCTGTCATGTCATTTTTCTACACCAACAAATATAGACTGCATATACTATAAAAATAAAAAAAGTGCATTTTACCCACCATGCAGCCCCTATGACAGTTATATATGCATATGCATAGTTACATATGCATAGTTGCATAGCATATGCGTATTTGCATATGCATACTTCTTGCCCAATTATTAGATTTTCATAAACAATCTTTGCAGAAAGTTGCTAATCATGGTCCTGTGTGGAACCATTGAACCAAGACAAACAAGGGATGACAGCTCTCCCACTCTCCTCTTGGAGGCTGGACGAAGGCGTTGACACTCTGCAGTCACCGTCTGACGTGGCACAGAAAAGAAGGAAATATTTCACATGCATAGCTTTTACAAAATAGAAAGTGCTGTACTTACAAGATTTAGATGTATTTGTGAATAACATACTACTTTCTATGAAGCTGCTAAAGTACTGCTAAAGTACCTTCTTGCCCTTGGGGATAACTGTGGAGGTCTCAGGGCTTGGAAGATGCCAGCTTGTCCATTGAAACCAGCATAGGCGGGCTGAACCACACAGGGTTCACAGGGATGTTGCACTGCAACAGGTCCTCCTGTCAAAAATTACCAAAATACATATTCTAAGACTTGAAACTATCACCATCCTAACATCGTTGCCATCAACTGAGACAAACCTGCTGCTTGCATCTTCGCGAACGTCACAAAAATGATGCAGCTGAGCAAATGTAGACATTTCAAAGTCTGCTGGCTTGTAACATCGGTCAACTGCAAAGTCGGTGAGTAGCTGCAGTTCCTTAATCCAGTCTAGCCACTACTGTGTGAGATGATTTGGAATCGTGTCATCCCCTCCGAGTTTCATCCTACATAGTAGCTCTTGCAAGATCTTTGCTGAGAGCACCACCGGAGCCAAGATCCCTAATGGATCGTAGATGGAGCTCACCACGGAGAGAATGTTTCTTCTGGTGGGTGATCTGTGTGGGATGACAATTCTTAATCTGAACTGATCAGACTCAACACACCATTGAACTCCCAAGGCTCTGTCCATAGGAAGTAAGTCTTTGTCCAGGTCAAGGTCTTTCACTTCACCTGCCCTTTCCTTATCAGGTATGGCTGCGAGCACCACTCTACTGTTGCTGATCCATTTAGTTAAATGGAAGCCTCCTTTCTGACAAATGATTTTCAGATTGTGGCATAGCAACATAGCTTTGTCCTCAGAGCTGACTGACTTGAGGCAGTCGTCCACATAAAAATGATGCAGTACTGTGTTAACTACTGAAGCATCAAACAGGTTCCTGTTGTCTTCAGCACATTTCCTGCATAGCATAGCTGGCGCAACTTGGTGATGAAGTAGCACCGAACAGTTGGACAACCATCTTGTAGTCCACCAGTGTCTGGCTGATGTCTCCGTCAAGCCACCATAGAAACCTAAGTAGGTCAGCATCTTCAGGTGGCACTCTAACTTGGTGGAACATGTCTTCTACGTCAGCCATTATAGCCACTGGTTCTTGGCAAAATCTTGTGAGGACTCCAATCAAGGTACTTGTGAGTGCTGGCCCCTGGAGAAGCTGTGCATTCAAAGATATTCCTTGATAAGAGGCGCCACAGTCAAATACAACATGAAGCTTGTGTTTTTTGGGGTGATACACACCATGGTGTGGAATGTACCAAACCCTTCCATCGTTACGACTTAAGTCCTCTTCAGCAACCTTTGTTGCATAGCCTTTGGAGATCATATCACTCATGAAGGTGATGTACTCCTTTCTAAAGAAAGACGGGATTCTTGAGGAATCCCATCTTTCTTCAAGTTCAATGCTCGCTGTTCTGCAACAGCATGGTTGTTAGGCATTTTAAGCTCTATATTTTTTAGTGGCAAACCAATGCAATAATGCCCCTGTTTCAATCTGGTAGACTGTGACACACTTTCCATGAATTGGAAGTCTTCTTGGGACATTTCCATCTGCTCCTCTTGGATACCTTCAGGGAAGTCATATTTGAATTGTTGGTTCCATAGCTCATCCAGTTTGGCCACAGTTATTCTGTTTGATGTAACACGTTACATCTCCAATTGCTTCACTGTCCATCCAAGTGCAGTTTTGACTGCATAAGGTCCATCATCCACACTCCTGATCACCTCTTCTGGTTCCATAGCCTTTGGCACATTGGTCCCAATCAGCAGACCTATTTCTGCGCCGATGCGGGAAATCCGCACTTGCTCCAGATGAGGCCACCTGTTAGCGTCCTCTTGTCGTGGAATGTTCCTTTGCTGGGATGATTCTTTGAGAGAATACTTCCAGTAGTTCAATGAAGCTGCGCCTTCAACATCGCTCACCTCTAAGTCCGTGACAACATGACTGGGAACAGTCTTTTGTTAATGAAATGTTGATACCATTCAGGTTGGGGTCATTCATCAGCCTTCCAGTGCAAAAGGTTGCAGTGCTACCCGGATCCAGGAAGGCATTCGAATTTACAACTTTGGTGCCGTTCTTCGCCTTTACTTGGACTGGTACGATGGCAAGAATACTGTCCATTTCCCCGGCCCCAGTACCGGAACATATTTTGTTTGTACTGTTGACGAATCCACTGATCACAGATTGCTTCTCTCCATTGTCGGATGATCCTTCCTTCGGTGCAATTTTGTCTTTGCTCTTAATGTGCAAGAAAGTGGGATAAGTCATTTAACAGACTTCACAATTTAATTTGTCTTCACACAACTTGCTCATGTGTCCTTCTTTTAAACAGCTGAAGCACAGCCCCTTTCCACGAAGGAAGTCTATCTTCTCTTTGTGCAAAGCCTTTCTCTTTTTCCTTTCTCACAGGAATGTGTTGTGAAGGTAAGGTAGAAAGTCTTTGTTGCTTTACCAGGAATTCTGTAATGTCATTTTGGCGCTGAATTATATTGAGCAAGGCTTCAGAGCTTACTGAGCTTCCACCACTACTGCTGCCTGAAGAGTGGACACTGGACACTGTTGCCATGTGAAGCTAAATGTGGCTGTGCAGCAGTACCAGAGCATGGAGTTTTTGTGATTTATTTTGTTGATGGTGAGTGGTTGCTTGTTGGCTTGCTTCATAATTTTTGGTCTTTCGCAGTTTGCTGATTTTCTTGTGAATCTAAGAAGATGTCATCCTTTTGGGGTGTTTTTGTGTCCTCAAACATCTGTAAGACCTTAAGTTTAGCATCTGCAGCAGCCAGAGCAATTTGAATCTCAAGCTCTTCCCTTTAAGCCTTGAGCTTATTCTGTTGCTCCTCCAAAGCTTGCCTTTTCTTCAGAGCTGCTGCCTTTGCCAGAAGTGCAGCCCTTTCCAGTTCTGCAGTCAGGCGTACTGAAGTTGCAGAACATGCAGAGCCACCAGTAGTGCCCTTTGACCTTTTTGACCTTGTAGACGCTGCTTCCGATATGCCATCTGAAGGGTGGACATTTTCATTTCACTTTCCTTGCTTCCTTCATACGTTTATGAACATCTTCCATCCAACCAGCGACCTGCTTAATAAAGTTCTTAAATGAATCTGCCTTTGGTTCAAACCAGTTCTGTTGATCACTGTTCATAGCGTCTTCAGATGAAAGTGGCTGAAATATTTCCTTCACAGAAATGTTCAGTTTAGAAAACTCTTCAAAAAGCTTGTTAAAATTGACACTCAGTTCAGTCTTTATCAACTCCAAATTTTTCCATCATGATCCATGAAATGAAGCAACTCTTTTATATAAGCAACTTTTTTCTTGTCAGTTGAGCCAACAGACATCCTTGCACCTATTTTTCTTTGCAATGCATCCTCCATCGCTTTGACTGTTGGTTTTACCTGCCGCTTTTCCACTGTGGCTGAATCTTTATCATCCTCCATGATTTAGAAGCCTTTTTCACTTGCTAGCTGCAGTTAGCTTGACACAGCAAGTTGTTCCAATAGGTTGCATGAGGAGCTCCCACCTTTCCTTAGCGAAGTCCTAGTGTTCCAAAGGTTTGTTCCACATGTAAAGACCGTGAGGAGAGGGTTTTCTTTTACTATTGTAGGTGCAGATTGACACCTCTGTGTGAGACCCTGGTTTACTCGTGTCCTATCGGTGAGATCCAGACAAAGTCCATATAGTTGCAAAAAATGAAAGGTTTTATTTTATAGAATGCTATGACAAAAAGGTTAATTGTTCAAAAAAGATAACTCAAGAAATCAGACACGGTAAAAGAAAACCATGTGCCTCCACAGCAGTCCAAAGCTTCCACCTCATCTCCCCCAACATGTGCGTGGCCGCACACCTGAATGGAGTTTTTATTACAAGCAACACCATTATTTGAAACAAAAACAGCAACAACAATTGATTAAAATAAATATTACCATTTCATATTTCAAACAATATTTAAGGTGTGCATCATAGCATAAACAACATAAACTCCACTCTACAATTGACTGGCTCATACGCTTGGAATGAGCCTCCTGGCACCTTCCGCTGGCTCGCAATGAGCCGCCGTATCATCCTTTGCTCACAATTTTTTTCAGAGTGAATAAAGTGCATTTGCGAACAATGGTTGTGTGTGCCAAGCAATACAGCACATCACATTAAATGTGTTCCATACACAACAATATAACAATAATATAACAATAATAACAATAGTTTTATAACAATAAAAATAACAATTTAACAACAACAAGAAGATAATACAGGGCATACAGTGACAATTACGGTTCAAAGTAATTGCTCAAGGTGGTACCTGATTGAATGGCCATTGAGTGGCTGCTATTTACAAGAATATACAAGTATGCAATGATTCAGATTCAAAATGGTTCCGCTGATATTCAGCTGATAATTAGTCCATCGAGTCTTGATGACCCAATAATGAGGACTTCGTGTGAGAGGTAGTGAGCGAAAAAAATGGGGAACAGTTCAGGTTGGTCAATACTTAATATACCAATTGTATCAAGTATCTAGAATATAACAACCAATATATTTAAATCTATGACAATATTGTATGTATATTATTCATCCCATAATTATTCATCTCATTTGCTGTTCATGCTAAACAAGTGAAGCCAATTTTAGCAACACTTCCATTCAATATATAATCTATGAAATGCTCCTAGGTAGTGCTCCCGGTCGCAGCAGTGGTAGTTGGTGCCTATAATGCATTTAGATGCAGCAGTGTTAAAACATATTGTGGGTTTGAGATACATTTCCAAGCCTACCTGTGCAGCAAGTGTTTCCCCATGTGTGTTTTTGGTGAGTGTCTTCCTGTTGGCTATTTATAGGTTAATGTGTGTCATGTGATCAAGGTGCAGCTGACTCCTCTCGATGTGAAGGAGAAGCGGCTCTACTCTGAGCCCCTCCCGGATGGCTGAGTTCCTCACCCTATCTCTTAGGGTGAGTCCAGCTACCCTACGGAGGAAACTCATTTCAGCCGCCTGTATCCGCCCTCTCATTCTTTCGGTCATGACCCAAAGCTCATGACCATAGGTGAGGGTGGGAACATAGATCGACCGGTAAATTGAGAGCTTTACCGGTTGATCGGTGACAAAGGGCAGCCTTGGCGGAGGCCAACGTTTACCGGAAACAGGCTCGACTTACTACTGGCAATGCGAACCAGACTCCTGCCCCATTTTTACAAGGACCAGATAGCACGTAGTAGCGCACCACCAACCCCGTACTCCCGGAGCACCCCCCAAAGGACGCCACGAGGGACACGGTCGAATGCCTTTTCCAAGTCCACAAAGCACATGTAGACTGGTTGGGCAAACTCCCATACACCCTCGAGCACCCTTGTGAGGGTGTAGAGCTGGTCCAGTGTTCCACGACCAGGACGAAAACCGCATTGGACCTCTTGTAACAAAGGTTCAACCAAAGGTCGTACCCTTCTCTCCAGCACCCTGGAATAGACTTTCACAGGGAGGCTGAGGAGTATGATCCCCCCATAGTTGGAACACACCCTCCGGTCACCCTTCTTGAAAAGGGGGACCACCACCCTGGTCTGCCAATCCAAACGTACTGTTCCCGACTTCCATGCAATGTTGAAGAGACGTGCCAGCCAAGATAGTCCCTCAACATCCAGAGCCTTGAGGAATTCTGGACGGAACTTGTCCACCCCCGGAGCTTTGCCACTGAGGAGCGTCTTAACGACCCCAGATACCTCAGCCACAGTGATGGCACTGTCCACGTATGTGTCCTCAGACTCTGCTTCCTCTATGGAAGGTATGTCAGTGAGATTGAGAAGGGCCTCAAAGTATTCCTTCCACCGTCCGACTACATCCCCAGCAGGCCCCCGTCTCCACTGTAAACAGTGTGGACTGGGCACTGCTTCCCTTTTCTGAGGCGCCGGATGGTTTTCCAGAACCTCTTCGAGGCCGACCGAAAGTCGTGCTCCATGGCCTCACCGAATTCCTCCCACACCCGAGTTTTTGCCTCGACAACCGCCGAAGCCGCAAACCGTTTGGCCTGACGGCACCTGTCAGCTGCTTCCGGAGTCCCACAAGCCATCGAGGCTCGATAGGACTCCTTCTTCAGCTTGACAGCAGCCCTGACCTCTGGTGTCCACCATCGGGTTCGGGGCCTGCCGCCGCGACTGGCACCGACCGCCTTGCGGCCGCAGCTCCGCTCAGCTGCCTCAGCAATGGAGGCACGGAATATGGCCCATTCGGACTCAATATCCCGGTCCTCCCCCGGGATGCAGGTGAAGCTCTGCCGGAGGTGAGAGTTGAAGACTCGACGAACGGGAGACTCTGCCAGACGTTCTCAGCACACCCTCACTACTCGTTTGGGTCTACCGGGTCTGTCCAGCATCCTCCCCCGCCATCTAATCCAACTCATCACCAGGTGGTGATCAGTTGACAGCTCAGCCCCTCTCTTCACCCGTGCGTCCAGAACATGCGGACGCAGGTCTGATGATACGACTACAAAGTCGATCATAGACCTGCGGCCTAGGGTGTCCTGGTGCCAAGTGCACTTGTGGACATCCCTATGTTCGAACATGGTGTTAGTTATGGACAAACTGTGGTTCGCACAGAAGTCCAATAACATCACACCGCACAGGTTCAGATCAGGGAGGCAGTTCCTCCCATTCACGCCCCTCCAGGTCACACTGTCATTGCCCACATGGGCATTGAAGTCTCCCAGTAGAACGACGGAGTCACCAGCTGGGGTGCTCTCGAGCACCCCTCTGATGGACTCCAAGAAGGCCGGGTACTCCGAACTGCCATTTGGTGCGTACGCACAAATGACAGTCAGGACCCTTTACCCAGCCCGAAGGCGTAGGGAAATGACCCTCTCGTTCACCGGGGCTGACTCCAACACAGAGGCACCAAGCCGGGGGGCTATTAATAAGCCCACACCAGCTGGCCGCCTCTCCCCTGCAGCAACTCCAGAGTAGAACAAGGTCCAGCCCCTCTCGAGGAGTTTGGTTCCGGAACCCAAACTGTGGGTCGAGGTGAGTCTGACTATGTCTAGTCAGAATGTCTCAACCTCTCGCACAAGTTCAGGTTCCTTCCCCACCAGCGAAGTGACATTCCATGTCCCAAGAACCAGATTTGGCCGCCGAAGACCAGGTCGCCTACGCACTTGCCCTTGACCGCCACCCAACACACATTGCACCGGACCCTTATGCTTGCCCCCGTAGGTGGTGGGTCTACTAGGGGGAGATCCCGTGTGGCTTCTTCGGGCTGGGCCCGGCCGGGCTCCACGGGTGAAGGCCCAACCACCAGGTGCTTGCCTGCGAGCCCCTCCCCCGGGCCTGGCTCCAGGGTGAGGCCCCGGTATCCCACATCCAGGCGAGGTACGTTTTCTCCTCTCGTTCTTGCTCATATTGGTCTTCTGAATCACTCTTGGTCTGTCCCGTCACCTCGGACCTGTTTACCTTGGGAGACCCTACCAGGGGCATATAGCCCCAGACAACATAGCTCCTCGGATCACTCGGGCACTCAAACCCCTCCACAACAGGTTGGACAGGTCCAACAGGTTAAATCCGGTTTTGCTACTATCATCCCTTGGATTTCCATTAACCATAATACCGAAGTGATTGATTATCTGCATTATAACATTCAGTCTCTCTCTAATCAAACTGAAGAAGCGTTCAAAGCAGTTAGTGAACAGTTGCAGGCTACTTCTCTGATGGCCTTCCAGACTCGCATGGCAGTTGACATGCTATTGGCAGAAAAGGGTGGTGTGTGCACCATGATCGGAGGTGAGTGCTGTACATTCATACCCAATAATACAGCTGGTAGGTTGTCCCGTGCCGTTGGACCTGTATATTACTTTATTTTTTCAACACAATTCCCAAAACAATTCTCTCAACTCTAATGTAATCTGACAGTGTGTACTTCAGGACCCGACAATGTCTGTGCTCCATGGTGTAATGGTTAGCACTCTGGACATTGAATCCAGTGACCCAAGTTCAGGTCTTGGTGGAAACGAGTTGTGTCTTCCTTTAACAGTAAGTGTATGATGACTTATTTACTTGTTGATTTGAGTTCAAATACAGTGGCAACCGTGGATCAGGATGAGTTCCCCAAATGACGCGAATGTCTGTGACAGCTGATGTCAAGGATCAGCTGGCAACATGTGCATGTGAGGAAGATACTTGGTTTATGTGCGGGACTACACAAGTCTGTCCTGTTCCAGTTAAAAGCCAGGCTCCTCATGTAGTTTCCATAATGTACCAAGGTATTGTTTTGTTGCCCTTGTATTTTGAGGGCAAAAAGGAGGCGTTTGCAAGTGGACATCAGACCTGGTCACCTGAACAGGGACTTGAATCCCGGATGCTCAGATTAAAAGTTTAATGTTCAGGTGACTGGCTCAACCTTTGTCTTGTCTGACCATGAACTCTTTTTATCCAGAAGATATTTGGCTTGTCCATGTGGCCAGTTTAAGACCTCAGTCGATCTTGGAGGTGGCAATTTCGGGACCGGGGCTTCTTCATCTCTGCAAGGTCAAGTACAGTATGCCAGAAGATTTTGCCTTGGGAGTTGTCCTCATTCATCAAGGGCCTGGATAGCGCAGTTGGTAGAGCATCAGACTTTTTATCTGAGGGTCCAGGGTTCAAGTCCCTGTTCAGGCTTTGAAGGGTCAGCTCCTTCCCTGAACCAACCTCTGTGGTCAAGTACGGTATGCCAGAAGATTTATGCTCCCTCATCCTCAACAACGAGAAGGCCAAGGAGATGAGCGTGCACACAAGGAATAACTTGCCTAGCAACCGAGCACCTTTGCGGTTTTCCAGGACTGTGGATAAACACCATTCTCAATAATTAAATTGAAGATATGGCATATCGGCTCCTGAATCAACTTTGCTGCCGCCCTCAGTAACCTACCATCCAAACTATCAATACCACATGGCTTATCGCTTTTAATGGAATGCAACAGTTTTCCTAACTCATCTAAACCTATCCTCTTAAAATGAAAACTACACAGTTTATCATACATAATCATGTTCTTTATAACAACATACAAAACAGGAACTCCCCGTCTGGGAATCGAACCCCAGTCTTCCACGTGACATGCAGAGATGCATTACAAGTTGACAAGTATCATGGTTGCTCATAAAATTGGCATAATCTGTGAGGTTCTGCTTTTGTGACAAGTTGTTGTGGCCGAGAGTTTAAGGCGATCAACGAGAAATCCATTTGGGTTTCCCTGCACAGGATCAAATCCTACTGACAAAGTACCATTTTGGGGGCAATCGTGGTGTCAAGACACCTGAACAAAAAGGTGAGCCAGAAGGCTCACCTTTGGCTCCTGGCACCCTAAGCAGTGCAAAGGACTGGGTAAAGGAAGAGCCTGTCACTCTGTCTGAGGCTGAAAAACAGAAAACTGCTTCTTCCTCAGAGGGTCAAGGTCAAGATCCAAAATGAAAAAGGGCAGAGGAACAAGAGGAAGAAGTTGCTGGTCCATCTGACATGCTAGAACAGATGTGTGGCAAACTTCTTGGGGCACATGGACCTACCCCAGAGGAGACTGATCAGTTCATTCAGCAGCTTGATCAGTACTTGAAGGAGCCACTGATCAATAGACAGACAGGCCAGCCCCTTGAATGGTGGAAGCAGAATGAATCCCGAATGTACATTCTAGAAAATTCTGTACATTCTTGCCAGAAAATTTCTCAGTCCACACCCCTCTTCTGTACCCAGTGAGAGGGTATTCAGTGAGGTCAGGCAGATATTTGAGAAGAGGTCCAGGCTGACAGGAGAAAATGCAGAGCGTCTCTGTTCCCTCCATTATAACTCACAGCTCCTAAACTGGGACTATTAAGGACTTTAATGTTTGTCTTGTTTTGTATTACAGTTTACACTTTCCACCCCCGGACAGCCATTTGCACTTTAAAATTAAGTATTGTGCAGTGTACACATCATGCTGCTAGTGTGTTACTACTGTGTGCAATCCCTCAGTTGTTTTAATTATGCTTAAATATGTTTTCTTAACATACTTGAATGATTGAAAGCACCAAATACATTTTATTTTAAAGCATATTTGTTGAACAAAGTTAAATCCTACTTTCCACAGTAGGTGCTCTTCTATTTATGCTTAAGTGAAATTTGTATTTACTTTATTTAATTTTTACTTGAAAGTGTTTAAGAAAGTGTGTGAATTTGTGTTTAGGAAAGCTGAATCCTACTGTGTTCAGTGTTTACCTTTAAATAAATATTTGTTAAAACTTGAGACCTGTCATATTTGTTATCATTGTAATTTTGTCATGTAAATTAAGGGAGCAAAAGCAGTATTGGACACATATATCGGCCCAAGCTAAAACGGCCATCGGTAAGGGTGATGGAAAAAAATCGGTATCAACAATGCTCGAAAAAATCCATATCGGTTGACCCCTACTGTCCACTATACTAAAGGGACTGCTGCTGAGTTGATATGGTGTCGATTGGCCTAAGGGGATTCAGAACAGGCTTGTGGCCCATGACCATTTTTATGGTAGCTGGAGACTTCGACCAGTGAAATCCATCAATATTTTGTAACGCTCAACAACGAACTGTATTCCCCACCCGTTACCAGCATGGGAACATTCCAACACAAGATGAACACACTAGACCAAGTACACAGCAACATAGTACGTGGCACAGACACAGTTTCACCCTACCGCCATTTTTAGCCCTGACTGAAAAAGCAGAACGGCACCTTCGCAGCTGAAATACCTCACTTGGGAGAGTGTAAGACTGAAGTTCTCAAGGTCCCTGTTTCAAGCCCGGGTTTCAGCACAATCCCTGTTCACCTTACGACTTTGCAAATAGTTTGGAAAGGCTTATTGGCTGGCTGAAAGAACCTTAACTTCATTCTTCAAAAGGCCACCCATCCAGACAATGTTAGAGGAGGTGACAAGCCAAACCATTGACTCCAAGGGCACAAGTTGAGTCCACCGAGACATCAAGGTGAGCCTGAGGGTGGCTAAGGTGTTTCTTTCACAGCTAGCTTTTGAACCTTTCAAGACTGTGATTTCTCCATTATTTCTGGAAGATGTTATATGAACTACAATTTTCCCTACATAGGAGAAATCTTTGTCAATTTGGACAATTGTCAATCTGGCCCCACTTTGGACACATCGTCGTGGGGTTTGTTTTTGTGTACTTTGAATGAAATGTTTTCCGCATGTTGAACAATTTTCCACAGGAAAGGCATCTTTCAAATGTACCCACAAAAGTGCTGATCCGCCAAAGTGGGGCTTGAACCCACAACCCTTGAGATTAAGAGTCCCATGCTCTACAGACTGAGCGAACCATACCTTTTTCTGCTTCAGATAGCTTTTTATTTATTGATGTTGCCTTCCTGATGTTTGATCAATTCCACAATTTGGAATTGTGGTCATACAAGATTGGGGTTTGTTTTTGATTTGGCAGTAAAGGACTGTCAGATTGCACAACACAGCTGAGCACTTTGAAAAGAAGATTAAGAGTGGTCTTGTTCTAGTGGGAAGGGTTTGTTTACCCAACTGGTTGTTGCAACCGCAGGTTCAACGTGACATACAAAATAGTTACTCCCCGTTGGGGAATTAAACCCTGGCCTTCCGCATGACAGGCATAGATATTGCCAACTATACTAACAAGGACTGCTGCCAAGTTGATGTGGTGTCGATTGGCCAAAGAGGAATTCAGAACAGGCTCGTGGCCCATGACCGTTTTTATGGTAGCTGGAGACTTCAACCAGTGAAATCCATCCATTTTCTTTACCACTTATCCTCATCAACGGACTGTATTCCCCACCCGTTACCAGTATGGGGACATTCCAACCCAAGATGAGAACACACTGGACAAAGTACACAGCTACATAGTACATTTCCATAGTGTAGTGGTTTTCACTTTTGCCCAACACGTAAAAAGTCCCCAGTTTGTCACAGGGTGGAAACATGGCCTTTCAATTCTTTTTTTTTTTTTTACAACAAATCAAGGTGAAAAATGGAAACAAGGACATGTGCTTGAACTTTGAAGGTGTGTACACGAGCATCTGTCCCCAGTTTGGCCCACTGTGCACCCAGTGAACCCAGTGTGAATTCCATTGGCACTTCGCGATGCAGTTGAGGCTGAACTTCACCGTGGGTACCATCATCTCTCAGGACCTCCAGTGGGAGCCGAACATCAGCCCCCTCATCAAGAAGGCACAGCAGAGGATGTACTTCCTACGGCAGCTGAAGAAATTCAGCCTGCGAAAGACAATGATGATCATGTCTATCATTTATTGACGTGCTTTATTCCTATTTTGTATTCGTATTCGTACCCCAAACCTAATCCTGGCCGTATTCTCTAAACTAGTCTCTTGTCATTTAATAGTAAAGAAACCCGGTCCGTGATGAAATGTTCCCAAGTACTGAACACTAACACAATTCCCAATGCCCACCTCTACCTCAACTACAGCCCAAGGTCTATCCCTAAACCCAGTCCTAACAGCATTCTCAGTCAAGTACCTTGTCTTATTGTGTAGTACTCACAAGAAACTCGAGTCTATCACGTATTGATGTTTTGTTTGTATTTCTGTTGTCAGTCGCTTCAGGATGACAGCAGTTCGCAAATAGTGTTTCAAGATGACGGCAACCATTTGACCGAGGCCGAAGACAAATCCTGTCTCGAGTCAAAACCTATCCAAATGTCAAGTCCCTGACCGGGAATCGAACCTGTGCCACGGCGGTGAGAGCCGAACCCTTGCAACTAGACCACCAGGGACTGATTTATGTCTGCACTCAGAAAGCCACAGGCTGGACCTTCTGCCTACACTCCAACAGCAGGGGAATTAGTTCAAATGGTAGACTGCTCGCTTTGCATGCGAGAGGTTGCAGGATTGTCCAAGGATTCTCCAAGAATTCCTTTGTTTTTTGTAAAGAGATGTTGGGATCAGAAATGAGTCCAGGATCTATCCCTCAGTGTCAGACAAATACCCCAAACCTAATCATGGCCGCGTTCTCCAGATTAGTCTCTTGTCATGAACCTACGCTAGGATCCTGTTTGTGGATCAGCTGTGCCTTCAACACCATCCTCCCAACTCTGCTCCAGAAGAAGCTCTCCCAGCTGAATGTGCCTGACTCCATCTGCAGGTGGATTACAGACTTTCTGTCTTACAGGAAACAGTGCATGAAGCTGGGGAAACACGTCTCTCATACAAAAACCATCAGCACCGGATCCCCCCAGGGCTGCATTCTTTCTCCTCTGCTCTTCTCCCTGTACACAAACAGTTGCACCTCCAGTCACCAGTCTGTCAAGCTCCTAAAGTTTGCGAACGACACCACCCTCATCGACTCATCTCTGACGGCGACGAGTCCGCCTACAGGTGGGAGGTTGACCATCTGGCGACTGGGTGCAACCTGAACAACCTGGAGCTCAACGCTCTAAAAACAGTGGAGATGGTTGTGGACAACAGGAAGAAATCATCCTCTCCTGTCCCCATCACCCTCGGTGACTCTACAATCGACATTTTCCTGTGGTTGGCTGCAATCTCCCTTCCCTCCAGGATCTGTACGCCTCCAGGACCCTGAGGCGTGCAGAAAAGATTGTGGCCGATCCCTCTAACCCCAGACACAGACTCTTTGAGACGCTCCCCTCTGGCAGGAGGCTGTGATCCATCAGGAACAAAACCTCACGCCACAAAAACAGTTTTTTCTCGTCTGCTGTCAGCTTCATCAACAAGGCCCGGAACCCCCCCCGACAGTCCTCACACCCCACCTCTGCCTCATCCGGCCACTTTGACACTCACTATATGTGTTACATTAACGCTCAGTTTGTACTCTTAGGAAAAACAATCAGACTGCACTTCCGGAATAACAAACAAAAAACAGACTGTGTACATATATTTACTGTTATTCTGTATATTTTGTCTTTTCATTTTTTAATAGATGTGTCTGCACCTACTTCACCAAAACAAACCCCTAGTATGTGTTTGATCATACCTGGCAATTAACCATTTATGATTCTGATGTAATAGTGAATAAACCCAGTCTGTGATTTATTGTTCCCAAGTACCAAACACTAATCTGAGCCCCAATCCCGATATCTATGCCAAATACAGTCTTAGCTCTAACACTAAACCCAGTCCTAACTGCCTTCTCCAGTCGAGCACCTTTTCTTGTTGTGTAGTACTTACCAGAAACTCAAGTCTATCAGTTATTGACGTGTTTTATTCGTATTTCTGTCGTCAGTCACTTCAGGATGACAGCAGTTCCCAGATAGCGCTTGAAGATCACCCGAACCGCTCAACCGAGGACCAGGACAGATCCTATCTCCAGTCAAACCCTATCCAAATGTCAATTCCCTGACCCAGGGCCCAGGTGTGAGAGCACCAAATCCTAGCCACAAGACCACCAGGGAATGGTTTATGTCTGGACTCAGAAAGGCAGAGACAGTGTGGCTTTGACGTACTTCAGCAAAGAATAGTTTTGAATAGTTCTTCTCTGCCTATTCAGGAACTGCAGGGCAATTAGCTCAAATGGTAGAGCGCTCGCTTTGCATGTGAGCAGTAGTCGGATCAATGCCTGCATTCTCCTTAACCCCTTTTTTTGTGATTAGATGTTCCCAAGTACCAACAGAAGGAGTGAGACGTTCAGTCATCACTGAGAACTTTGGAAGTGGAGTCACCTTAAGTCAGGTCTGGTTTGGTGAACTTCAGAGGCATCATGACCAGTCTGCATCAAAGCATTGTCTGACATCCTGTGGCCGGTTTCTCGCATTAATTCTTAATTCAGTTGCCATCCCTGATAGATGTTTAAGAATTTCTACAGCCAACCTCATTTGTGAGAGAACTTAAAGTGTGAGAGGTTCAGTTATTGTTCAGAACTTCTGAATTGTAGTCACCTTAAATCAGGCTTTGGTTTACTTCAGATGCATCATGACCAGTCTGCATCAATGAATTGTCTGAAATCCTGTTAAAAGGCCTGGTTAGCTCAGTCGGTAGAGCATGGCACTCTTAATTTGCGGGGCTCAGAAAACAGGCCGCATTAGCAGGACAAAAGAGGTTGGTTTCATATTTCAGGGGAGGGGCCTACCACTCACCGCCTGAACAGGGACTTCGACATCAGCGGTCACAGTCATTTGCATCATTTGGGAACTCACGGTAGCCACTGATTTGTATTTGAAATTAATTCTACAAGTAAATGTAAGTCATAATACTCTTACTGTTAAAGGAAGACAAAGCCCAAACACTTGATTGCTGTCTGTTCTGTTAAAATTTGGATTTTCAAAAGGAACAAAGACAATACATCTGCAACCTCGTCAAAGGTCACGTAAAAGGTGCAGCCATAGCAGAGGATGGTTTTGATGCATTGACCTCTGGGTATGGGCCCAGCACACTTCCCCTGGGCCACTCTGTTGCCGCCTCTGCAGGTACCCTGCTTTGTGTGGCTCTTTTTGAGTGTCCTCCGTTGTCAGCAAACCTCAGAACCTCAAGAGTGGTCTTGTTCTCATAAGAAGGGTTTGTTTGTTACTGCTCAATGTTCAACGTGACATTGTGACATACAAAACAAGAACTCCCCGTCGGGGAATCGAACCTCTGTCAACCACCTGACAGGTGAAGATACTGTCCACTATACTAAGGAGGACCGCTGCTGAGCTGATGTGGTGTCGATTGGCCAAAGGGGAATTCAGAACAGGCTCGTGGTCCATGACCATTTTTATGGTAGCTGGAGGCTTCAACCAGTGAAATCCATTCATTTTCTGTACCGCTTGTCCTCATAGACGGACTGTATTCCCCACCCGTTACCAGCATGGGGACATTACAAGCACATATGCTTGTTCCCCTTTGTTACCTTGATTGTTTTATAAACGAAGGAATTGAAAGGACATACGTATTTCCACCCAGTTTTGAACTGGGGACCTTTTGCATGTGAGGCATATGTGATAACCACTATACTATGGAAACCTGAAGTAAGGGGGCTTTAAGGGGACTGGCGAAGTCACATAGCAGTTGCCACATAATGAAACGCAACGATGTGTCCAAAGTGGTTTGCGGATTCACAAATGTCCAAATTGACAAATATTTCTCCTTTGTAGGTGTTAGAATAAAAGGTAGATAGAATGAAAATAGTGTTAGTTATCACCCTTATATCCATTTGCTTAGACAATAGAAAGAGTGTTTGAATGTGAGCCCCATCTTGAGTCAACAAGACCATGTCATAGCCCAAACACTTGATTGCTGCAGGGCAAGTCGGTTCTGTTAAAATTTGGATTTTCAAAAGGAACAAAGACAATACATTTGCAACCTTGTCAAAGGACACATAAACAGTGCAGCCATAGCAGAGGATGGTTTCCATCGATCGACCTCTGGGTTATGGGCCCAGCATGCGCCACTCTGCTGACACCTGTGCAGGTACCCTCCTTTGTGCGGCTCCTTTTGAGTGTCCTCCGTTGTCAGCGAACCACACAAGGTCACAGTTTTTTTCCTGATCAGGGCACCGTTTTAGGTAGTGTGGATGATTGGTCTAACGCGGCAGATTAGACTGAAGATCTAAAGGTCTCTGGTTCAATCCCAGGTTTCAGCACAATCACCCTTCACGTTGTGGCAGTTTGAATAGTTTGTCTGGCTTCATTTTTCATATGGCCAGAGATGAGATTACAAACCAAACGATTGACCTCAAGGGCACAAGTTGAGTCCACCGAGGCATCAAGGTGAGCCCGAGGGTGGCTCAGGTGTTTCTTTCACGCTTTTAAATCTTTCAAGCCGCGATTGGGATTTCTTGTTTTGTTGAACAAAAGCCCAATTTTTCTGGAACATGTTATGTGAACTACAATTCTCCCGACAGAGGACACATCTTTGTCAATTTGGACAATTGTCAATCTGCTTGACTACTTTGGACTAACATCTACACGGCTCCAACCAGACATGATCATCGTGTCAGATTCCACCAAGCAATTGATCATTCTATTCCCCGATGGGGAGTTCCTATTTTGATTGTCACGTTGAACCTTGAGCAGGGTTGCGGTTGCAACAACCAGGTAAAACAAACCCTTTTCACTCGTACAAGACCTCTCTTAATCTTCTTCTCGAAGTGTTGTACAATCTGACAGTCCTTTGCTGCCAAATCATTCCAGTCGTGCATAATGGACCTGACCAGGAAACTGCCAGCTGTGGGATTTCAACCAGTGCCTCCTGAGTGAAAAGGAGCCTTATTCTAGCGCTTTTGACCACTCATCCACATAACCTAAAACGGTGCCCTGATCAGGAAAAAAATTGTGACCTTGTGAAGTTCACTGACAACGGTGGACACTCGAATGGAGCCGCACAAAGGAGGGTACCTGCACTGTTTACGTGTCCTTTGACAAGGTTGGAGATGTATGTATTGTCTTTGTTCCTTTTGAAAATCCAATTTTTAACGCCCCATTTATGAAAGACGTAATGACAATTAGGAGGTAGACTGGGTTCGATTGGCTGACTTGGAATGGTTTATATATGTTCCACATAAAATCCAGCTCTCAGCATGTTCAACTTTGACATCTGCCCACAGAAGAACAAGTTCAAGTCTTGATGGAACAGACTTGCCCTGCAGCAATCGAGTGTTTGGGCTGTGTCTTCCTTTAACAGTAAGAATATGATTACTATTTTATTTGTAGATTTGAGTTCAGATACAAATCAGTGGTGACCGTGGATCAAGATGAGTTCCCTAAACTACACAAATTTGTCAGTCTCAGTAACAATTACACATTCACACACACGCATTCACGCATATGAGCACTCTTACGCACACATAGATGAATATGCACACCAACGGAAGTACACACCTCCATATGGACACTCACAGCACATGGGTGCTTCTCTACACAAGCTACCATCTTATCCCTGATGTCTATATGCTATTGGTATGCTATTATTACAGTATTAATGATGTCAAGCAGTGAGATTTTAATTACTGCAACTGTATGGCTGCAATGTTCATGTCTTCATTGTTACTATTGCCACTGGTACGTTTGACTGTTTCATTTCAGTGATATCATCTCCATTGTGACCCTTAGCCATCATTGACATTTAACTGATGCAGTCCTGTTTGTCACTGTTGTTGTTATGGAAATTGTTTCTGCTGTTTTTATCTCTCTCTACTGTCTCTTCCCATGAAAGGCCATGTTTCAACCCAGTTTCAAACTGAGGACCTTTTGCTTGTAGGGCAAACATGGAAACACTACAGTATGGAAACCTGGAGGAAGGGGCTTTTAAGGGGACTGGGGAAGTCACAAAGCAGTTGCCAAACAATGAAACACGACGATGTGTCCAAAGTGGGGGCAGATTGACAATTGTCCAAATTGACAAAGATATCTCCTTTGTAGGGAAAATTGTAGTTCATATAACATGTTCCAGAAATCACAATGGCGGCTTGAAAGGTTTAAAAGCCAGCTGTGAAAGAAACACCCTAGCCACACTCACGTACGGATGCTGTTCCTGGACTTCAGCTCAGCATTCAACACGATCATCCCCCAGGACCTGGTATGCAAGTTGGAGCCGCTGGGCTTCAAGACCTCCCTGTGCAACTGGCTGCTTGTCAGGTTCAAACTCCTGTGACACTTGTAAAAACACTTATATAGAAATACTATAGAAATACAGAAGAGACAGACAACAATATTCAAAGTTGCTCGCAGCGAGGAGAGTGAAACCACATACCCAGTGACATGCCGCTCCACTCTGAATATGCAGTTCACACTCCTCTCCTTTTATTCTCTTTTCGGGGGTCCCTACTACATGGTCGTGCAACTCTGAGGGGGGGGGTGGAGAAGACAGTTGCACGAGCTGTATTTGTTTGTCTATGTGTGTGTGTGTGTATGTGAAAGCAATTACTTGAAATGTTTTATGAGTTCTTATCTTGACACATTCTTGCAGGATTAACATGAGCATCTGCAGAGTCGCTGTTGGTGCATCCAGGCACCTCCAGGACCTGGGGGTCGCTGATCAGGGTCACGGGAACATTCCTTCTTCAGCACATTCAAACACTTTCTATGGATATAAGGGTGATAACTAACAAAATAATACTTGTGAAACATTTTATTCTAACACCCCTCTGAACCAGCAGCCCGCCTCACTGTGCGCTGCGGGTGAGGGAGTTCGTACCTCGATGCCAGCCACACCACAGTGATCCCACACCACAGTCCCACGCTAGACGCGGAAAGAAGCCCACTATGTCAGACAATGCACTTTGCACATTAAGGAAACGGGAGAAAGCGGTGCGCACTTTACCTGTTGCCAGAACGCACACCTTGCTGGTAAGGCATGCCAACGGCACTATGGCCAACCACGCAACTGGCTCATCCACCGCGGCACACGCCGCGGCACACGCCACACTACAGCCGCCACAAGGAGCCGCGGATCCAGAAGGAGAGAAAGAGGGCAGGTGCCTGAGATCGAGCCCCACTATATAGCCGCGCAGTGCCGCCCATCAATCAGACTAATCAGAAAAACAGGTGCTGTGCTCACAGTGGGAGGGCGCTCACAGCCCTTCTGTCACATATACACACCTCAGATTAACCCTTCTGTTCCAGACATTGAAATATTTCTTAGCACCATAGAATTACCAAAATTAGAAAAAGATCAGGTGGCAACCCTGAACTTACCCATTTCATTAACAGATCTTTATGATGCGCTACAGCAAATACCAAATAACAAAGCACCAGGACCAGACGGGTTCCCTGTCGAATTTTATAAAACATTCTGGTCATTGCTAGCCCCAGTATTTTTTTTAAATGGTTCAGGAAATTGTCAGGTTCAAACTCCTGTGACACTTTTAAAAACACTTAAATACTGGAATACAGAAGAGACAGACAACAATATTTAAAGTTACTCGCAGCGGGGAGAGTGAAACAACATACCCAGTGACATGCCGCTCCACTCTGAATATGAAGTTCACACTCCTCTCTTTTTATTCTCTTTTCGGGGTACGACTACATGGTCGGGCAACTCTAAGGCAGTTGCACGAGCTGTATGTGTGTTTGTCTATGTGTGTGTATATGTGAGAGTAATTGCTTTTGTTGTTTTATGATTCTTGCAGGATTAACATGAACATCTGCAGGGTTGCTGTTGGCGCATCCAGGCACCTCCATGACCTGGGGGCCGCTGGAGGTCTCTGATCAGGGTCACGGGAACATTTCTTCTTCAGCACATTCAAACACTTTCTATTGTCTAAGCAAGTGGATATAAGGGTGATAACTAACGCTATATTCATTCTATCTACATTTTATTCTAACATTTACCTCCTGTTGATCATACTTTTATCTGTTTGCAGTTGCTCCTTGGGTCTCCTCTCGTTTTTTTTTTTTACCTCGCAGGTCATCTTTGTCAGAAAATGTACTTACATTTAAACGGAAGTGTTCTCGTCGTCTGAGTCAAAGTACAAGTCAGGAACAAGTTAGGGGCATATCACTGTCATCGCTGCCACCTGCCACCAGTAGGGGGTACATTTTATTTACCTTTGTAGTCATTGGTGCCATGGTTAAATTCACAGTCCATGTGATTCTAACCTTCAAGATAGGGATACAACAACATCCACATAAGGCACACAAAAGAAGGGCAACAGCGAGTACCATAAGCACGGACATCACGTAAGGAGACCATTGTCCCCAAAATGCTCTCCACCAGACACCAAACGCCAACACCAGTGTTCCTTCATCTTGGTGTTTAGCGCCTTTAAACCAGAGATCACACGCGTCAGCATTCCGGTGGAATCTGTATTGTTGGGGATGGACGTGCAACATTGGTCGCTAAACATGGCGCATATTCCTTGCTGATGTGCCAACAGTCCATCCAAGGCAATGCGATTCTGGAAGGCCATGAGTGATGTGGCATGGAATTGTTCTCCAATTGCTGTGAGTCCGGCCTCGGTGTAGTTCCCAAGCTTCTGTATGTTATAGTGGAGGTAGTTAATCCTATCCACATTTTTGTTAACTTATCCATGGGATAATACTTTCCAAACCTGCTGCAATCTGATTTACTAGTTTGTATTCGTCTGGTACCCCTCGTGGCACGCTGATGGTATTGATGTAAGTAGGATTGTCTTGCGTCATCCAGTCATCCTTTTCGTTTGGAAGTAGTTTGGAAGGTGATGTTCATCTGCTTCAAAGATAGCGTTAAGTAACATGTCAACACTCATAGGGTAAATGGATACACTACTAATCAGTAGTGTCACTACTGCACATGTTCTGGTCACGTCATATACAATGTAATAGTGGTGTTTGTCTCCGCACCACCACCGCATGTCTGGTTTAGGGTACTGTTTGTGTGTGTGTGTCTGTGTGTGTGTGTGTGTGCGTTACTGTCAACTTCAGTGTTGGCTTTGCAAAAGCAGTTGGATCAATTGGGAGGCCAGAATGGACAATAGGGTGGTCCGGTCTATTGGAATGTGGCTGCCCGACCTAACCCAAACAATATTCTTAATCTGGATTTCGGCGTCCCCACCACGGCTAACCAAGGTCGTGTTGTAAAAACAACTTCTCCCAATAGATTGCTGCAGCGGGACGCTCTGACCCTCCTTCATTCCTTCATGGACACCTGGTGTTTCTCTTCTCTGGCCCACCACGGACTTCTCCATGGCAACTGCTATGTATCGCAATGACACCCTGCGAACCAAACTCCAGGTGTCACAGGCATCCACCCCCCCCCCATCCAAAAGCCTTCGTCGCTAATTCCCCCGGTGCGGGCATGACGGACCACGGCTTGCGCCGTAAGTGGCTGCAGGTAGCCGGGCTGGCCGCTGCTCGTATTGGCTATTTTCCCTTCGTGGCGCTGGTCTTGTGTCTATGTGTGTGAACAATGTCTTTTACCTGCCGATTTGTATGCCAAGGTTTTTTTTAACAGTCCCACACTGTACGCCTTCATCTAAGAGTCTAGTTTGGAGTTGTTGTTTTTTCCCCTCCCCTCTCCTAGTGTTGCCCCCCCCCCCCCCCCCTTCATGCAAATTTCCCCACTGAGGGACGAATAAAGGCATATCATTAATTCAGTGTCATCCTTGGCATCAGATGAGTCAGAGTAGGCATGATCCCATCACACCCCACCTCCCTGCTTCTTTCCACCATGCTTGTTAAGAAAGTCCTCTATCAAGTCTTTGGTCCAAAGTCTCCTTTGCTGCACATGCCATGGTCATATTGCTTTCCCAGTCTCTCCTCTGGATTTCCTCCTTGCAGGTGGCCATTTGGTGCCACTTCTGGTGCTTGGCTTGTCCTTGCATCAAAGATGTGATCCATCCAGTTCTGAGTCCGTCACATTCCACTTCAGTGGCTGGTGATGTGACTGTCGTCACCATGGCAGCATGATCAGCAAACGTCTTCAGAACTCTTCAGTGGTCTTGGGAAGTTGGCTAGGCATCCGTTTGGATACGAGTCACAATGCGTGTCTGGAAGTGATTGTTTGCTTTCAGAGCACAGTTCATGTGATGGATGGAGACTGGCGCCGCTCTGGTGGCAGCCTGCTACAGCAGCTCTCGCTCTTCGTTGAGTTTTTTTCTTCCTTATTCTGTCTTTTTCATTCTTTTTCTAGGTTATTCTTAAAGGGATTGCTTCGTAAATGCTCAGTTCAACTGTCCACCATAGTGATAGTGTTGAGCTGGCATTTCTCATATACTTTTTCGACGATGCTTTCGACCGCACACCGAAGCCCTATTGTTTACAGTAGGGACCAGCTGTTGGTGCTCCGCAACACAGCGGCGCTGCTCCACAAGAGGCTCGAGGTTCCCCGGGAGGTAAAGAGGAGAAGACGAGGAAGCCGTGCCAGAGCCCAATGCCGCGACAAGAGGAGGAGATACTGACCAGTTCTCCCGTCCATCATCATGGGGAACGTAAGATTTCTCCCCAACAAGATGGACGAGCTAGCGGCGCTGACCCGGCATCAGAGGCAGTACCGGGAGTGTAGCGTCATGTTGTTTACGGAAACGTGGCTGGATACACGGACCTCAGACACAATCGCTACACTACACAGATTCACACTACTGCGGGCGGACAGGACAAAGGAGAGCGGTAAGAGGAAAGGAGGCGGGCTGGCAGTGTTTGTGAATGATAGATGGTGTAACTCTGGGCACATCACTATTAAAGAGCAACTCTGCTGGAAAGACATTGAACTGTTAGCCGTTAGCATGAGACCGTACTATCTGCCGCGGGAATTCTTGCATGTTATTTAAGTCAGGAAATAGGGACGAGCTGAAGGCTGTGCAGAAGGAGCTGAGGAGGAAAATCAGGGAGGGGAAGGACTGCTACAGGAAAAAGATGGAGGAAGAGCTGAAGCATAACAACGTCAGAGGAGTCTGGAGAGGCCTGAAAACCATCTCTGGCCACAAGGGGCCCGACTCCCAGGCCGCTGGGGACCAGGCGTGGGCAAACGATCTGAACCTATTCTTCAACAGGTTCGATCAACCATCTGCCCATCCCCCGGCCCAGCACCTCCTGCCGAAACTCCAGCTGAAACTCCCCCCATCGACACCTCGAGTGGACAGCCCTACCCCCACCTCCCCCTCCTGCACACAGCCATCGCCCACCACTTCTCACCTAATCAGCTCAACCTCCTCACCAACCACCCCCCGCACACAGCGCCCCTGCTCCAACCTGACCCTCACAACATCCCAGGTGAGAAACCAGCTCCGGAAAACCAAGGTGAGCAAGGCGGCGGGACCAGACGGCATCAGCTCCAGGCTCCTGAAGTCCTGCGCGGACAAGCTGTGCAGGATTGTTGAGCACATCTTCAACCTGAGCCTGAAGCTGGGGAGGGTGCCACAGCTGTGGAAGACATCCTGAGTGGTTCCTGTCCCCAAGACCTCAGCAGTTACAGGCCGGTGGCACTTACATCACACCTGATGAAGACCCTGGAGTGGCTGATCCTTGACCATCTGGTGGGTCCTTCGATGGACCCGCTTCAGTTTGCCTATCAACCTGGCACTGGGGTGGACGACGCCGTCATGTCACGTCCTGGCTCCGTTCCTTTTCACCCTCTACACTGCAGACTTCTCATACAACACACCAACCTGCCACCTGCAGAAGTTCTCTGACGACTCTGCAATTGTTGGCCTCATCACAGATGGGGATGACTTGGAGTACAGAGGACTGACACAGGACTTTGTGGATTGGTGCCAGCGGAACTGCCTCCAGATCAACAAGGGGAAAACCAGAGAACCGGTGGTGGATTTCCGCAGGCACATCCACTCTCCTCCAAACACCAGTGAACATTCAGGGAATGGACATTGAGATGGTGACATCTTACACGTACCCGGGTGTTCATCTCAACAATAGACTGGACTGGACTCATCACACGGAAGCACTTTACAGGAAGGGCATGAGCAGACTCTATCTGCTCAGGAGACTGAGGAAGACGTTCTTTGACTCTGTTGTAGCTTCAGCCATTTTCCAGGGAGTGGTCTGCTGGGGCAGCAGCATTTCGGCTGCAGATAGGAAGAGACTGGATAAGATCATCAGGAAGACCAGCTCTGCCCTGGGTTGCCCCCTTGACCCAGTGGAGGTGGTGGGAGAGAGGAGGATGTTGGCTAAGCTATCATCCATGTTGGAGAACGACTCCCACCCCCTGCAGGACACTTTGACAGCACTAGAGTAGAGAGCTCCTTCAGCGATAGACTCCTTCACAAGTGTGTGAAGAAGCGATATCGCAGGTCCTTTCTTCCTGCAGCTGTCAGGCTGTACAACCAGCATCGCTCCCAATAGACTTCTACACCACTATGTACATCTGTGTAATACTTGCTTTTTATAGTCAGTATAGTTACTCCAGACTCCATTCACTGTGCAATATCTGATCAACCTCCATGTGCAATATTAAGGGCTCTAAATGCAATATACTAAGTTCTATGTGAAGTATTTCCATAATGCCTCATATTAACTCTAACAAGATCTCAGTGTATAGACTGGTCATATATCTCATCTCGTTTCATATTATCTACATACTGTATTGTATATAACTCTGGGAAAAACTGTTGATTTTTGTTAATACTTGGGTTGTTTATATTGTTTATTTTTCTATATTGTGTATTTTGTACTGCTTAACTGACTCTGTACTCTTTCTGCTGTGCAATACAAATTTCCCCACTGAGGGACGAATAAGGGCATATCTTAATCTTAATCTTGATCTTCTTCAGGTCTTTCAGGTCGTGAAGATAAAACTGGACATAGTGGCATGGCTGGTGATATTGGACTCATCATGCATGTTGTTGAATCAGGATGTTGTTGTCAGGTTGTTGGCGGAGCAAGGGTGGAGGTGTGAGATAAAGATCATGGTCCACTCTGAGACACTAAGGCACTGTCGTGTGTCCCTCCTGCGGGCACGGGCACGACGCCTCCCGTGCTGTACAAGTGTCCAACCCCCCTCCCTTGGGTCCATGTTGGTACACTGGGTATGAATTTGTATATATTTTTTTTATTATTTTTTATGTTTTGGGATTTTTTTCTTGGTTTTTAGATGATTTCTTTTATTTTTTATTTTAAAGAATGTAAGAATAAACATGGGAAAGAAGAGGACTTATTCTGAGCATTGTTTTTGTTTGCCGCTTATATGCTAGTACACTCCAACCTATCAGGAACTCCAATCCTCCTGTTACAATAGTGATATTAGAAGCAGGATGCATTGTTCGGTTTTCTGGACAAGGGTATGTGCTATAATCTTCACTACTCAGCACGATGCCTCAGAGTCTAGGACTCTGAAGTCCCCTGCATCACAGACTGGTCTTTACCTTCCTCGTCAGACTCCCGAACAATGACTACTTTACAATGCGTTTGATGTAGCCAAGTGTTTCTTTCTGCAATTCTTAATGCTGTCTGTGTTGTTAACAGTACTTGATAAGGCCCTTCCCACTTGGGAGAGTGCCAGTGTTTTCTTTTTACAGTTTTAATCAACACCCAGTCTCCCGGTTTCAGTCTCATGTATTCCATCAAAGTGGAATCGTCATCAGTCTCCCACACGTTTTTAAACTGTGGCATCCCATAAGGTTTACCAAACAACGTTTCATATGGACTCAAACCATTTGTTGCCGTTATGTTTATCTGTAATTTGTAATTAACTAGATTTAAACCTTGTGTCCTTGGACACTTTGTTTCTTCCATGCATTTTCTGTTCTATGTGCCATGGTTCTTTAAGTCCATGTGGAACATTGTTCCTGTTTTCTTTACAAGTTGATTTACAAAGTGACTGCTTTAGTCTAATTCTGTTTCATTGAAAATATATTCCATGCAGATTAGATGAGTACCAAGTTAAACTGTGTTCAGTACCAGTTAACCACCAGTAAAATTAGTAGAAGGTCAGGACCTAGGATCGTTTTATCTTTGCTTTGCAGAGATTGCAGAACCAAAAGGCCAGGATGATTTCAGGCATTTACGATCATTCACTCATTGGAAAACTAAACTCAGGAGGCAATAAAGATAATGGGGTGAGGTGAGGAGGTATCTGGTCCAGGAACAGGATCCTGGTCCATCTCATACATACCCCCAACTCCATCCCATCTGAAGCCAATCTACAAAAGCTCTGGGGTGCAAGAATCAGGGCTGACTTTCCTTCACTTTTATTTAACTCAATAAAGTCCATGTGTATTACTTGAAATTAATATTGTGGTTTTGGAAAATGGCTACGCCTAGGTCGCAAGTTGTCCTGGGCATTGTGTTTTGCACACGTTAAAAATGCTCTACAAATATTTTTTGAATAAGATTTTTTAAAAACGAATTAAAGTGGGTGTTAATAGTGTGACACATCCCTCCTGACGAGACATGTGTAACACCATGGCTCCAAATAGCAGCCCACTTTTACAATTTTTTTTAGGCAAGATTGGTTTCTTATCTGTTGACATATAAACATTTTTGTCCAGGGTTGCTTTATTCCTAAGCCAGTGGTCAATTTCCTGTTTTGGACTTTGTTGTTGCATTTCTGCCAGTATCTTGTAACTCTTGCAACAGTTCTTGTAATTTTTTTAGTCTTAAGATGGTTCAGTTCTTTTAGTACCGCATGTTTTACCATTTTATCAGCGAATGCATTCCCGAAAAATATCAGATCAATATTATTTGTATTTGTATATGTGTCGTGCATTTACATACAGCAATTTGTTTTGGTAATTGCACTGCTTCTAGTAATGCTGTTAACAATCCTGCATGAGTTACTGGCTTTCCCGTTGATGTTATCATACCTCTCTTTTGCCAATAATGTGCAAAGGTATGTACTGTTGAATATACATGTTGGCTATCAGTATAAATTGTCACCTTTTGACCTTTCATTAATTTGCATGCTTCTGTAAGTTGTGTAGCAGCATAGGAGTATATCCATATCTCCCTATGCAGCGTGTTCCGTTAAACAGAGCTCACTGCTGGCCAATCATTGTGTAGGTGGAGTGTATTTAAGCAGCGCTCCTCTCACTGCTTCTTCCGTTGCACTTCCATCTGTGTACTTCCGGGTCAAGTGTTCGACTGAGACAGAGTGATCGGTGTGCTGCTGGGGCATACGTGTCTTTCGGCGTCCTATTGTGGTGAGTGTTATCTCTCCCTCTCTCTCCGTTGCTGTGCATGCTCGTAGCTTGCTAATGCTAGTGTGGTCATAGGTGAGACGCCCGTAGCCGCCTGGGTTTACTCCCTCCCTCGCTCCTCTCATGTGCCTGTGTGTCTGCTTAGAAGGTATGTAGAGTTATTAACATAGGTCGTAACCGCATCATTGTCGGCCATATCATTAATTTTAACATCTGCGATAGGTGTAATCTGCCTGAATGCCAGCTTCTTTGTACCATACTCTTGTAGTGAGACTGAGATCATGTAATGACCTAATGACCTAAACCACCCATCTACATACTGTTTGTATAAATGTTTTGCTGTAATCAGGTTCAGCTACAATCATACTTCATACCAGTACTCTTTTTCACAGAATGCTTTTTCTGCCTCCTCATTCCACTGTAAGAGTGACATCATTTCATACATAAGTTTGTTAATGGTGACACTATTTGTGCATAGTTTGGAATCCAACGTGTTAAATAATTAGTGAGTCCTAAAAAGGACATCATTTGTTTTACCCACTTTTATGCTAATTGATGCAATAAAGCTATTGTGTTTTCCTCACATGACTTCCTATCTGGTGACGCTAGAAGGATGTCATTGACATATAACAGTATCTGGCTTTCATTAAAGCTTGTGAATAAATTGTCGGGCTTTCACATTATCCTTGGGGTAGGCGTGTGTATGTATATATTTTTTTTTTCTGCAAACATAAATGCGAACCAGAACTTTCTTTCTCTATTGGAATGGAGAAGAATGCATTACTGATGTCTACTACAGTGAACCACGTGACATCTGTTGGTAAAGAATTTAACAATGTGTGTGGGTCAGGCACACAAGGTGCTCTTGCCACCACAGCTTGATTTACAGCTTGTTAGTCCTGTATCATTCTCCATCCCACAGAGTGGCGCTTTTTCTCACTGGAAAATAGGGATGTTACATTTTTCTAATCTCTTCTCATAATTTGGGTTAGGTCCACTGTGGATACAATCGTGGTTGTCCACCTACTACACCATCATTTTGACTACTGTTGCTCACTCTTTTAGTTGGCATAACCCTACTTTTGTTATCTTCCTTTCGTGTATAAAATGTTTCAGAGTCTTTGTCCTCACTTACTTTCCCTTCATCTTTTTGATACTCATGAAGTAAAACGTCCCTTACTGTCTTAAATAACTCAACCTTCACTGCTCTATCTCTCGCTTTCCTTCCTTCATCTCCGCCTCGCCTTCTTTCTGCCAACTCCTTCCAATATAATAGGTCATCATACCCTTCCTGCATTTTCTTGGTTTTATTCTTGTTCCTTTTTCTTGTTGTCATTTAATTAATTTAGGGATCGATAATTGTCCATCAAAACCATACCTATTAATCCATATTTCTAGATGTTTCCTAGGGGAAACAGGGTTGTTTGTCAGTGAGAGAGTAATGAACTTTTCTTTGAGGTAATTCTCAAGCTTCTCTCAAGGGTGGAGAATTCTTGCCTCTGATTCCTCAAAGACTTACTCTTTTTCTCACCTTTTAATATGAAGACCTGTCTAGTGACAAAATCTCCCATTCACACACTCATTCATACTTTGAAAACTTTTTCACATTCAAAAAAGGTCTTTAACCGTGGAGGCTCTCCTTTCCTAGCCTATCATGACTGTCAACTCCATCTTCTTACAAAAGACTGCCAACTCCATCTTATTGTGAAAGACCACCAACTCTGTCTTATTACAAAAGACTGCCAACTCCGTCTTTTACAAAAGACAACACCGTCTTTTCAAAAGACTACTCCGTCTTTCTACAGAAGACTGCCGAGTCCGTCTTATTGTACAAGACTGCCGAGCTTGTCCTATTGCAAAAGACTGCCAAGTCCGTCTTATCACAGAAGACTGCCAGCTCTATCTTCCTACAGAAGACCGTCGAGTCCGTCTCTTTGCTTGCCAGCGACTAGTATACACAAGGCTTTAGCACCAGGTGACAAACCTTATTGACTCGCGGGCCGCACTCAGCATGCGGCCCCCAGGTCTCAGTTTGCCCATCCTTGCTTTAACACAAAGGGACGGCGCCTTTTCATTCACAGTCTGATCAAAAATGTTTTACTGTTTCTTGTCTTCTCTTCCGTCGGTCTCCCATCAACCTTCAGCTTCCAGTTGAGCTGAGAAGACAGACCGTCAAAGGGTTTTGTCTGCCGTGGCCACAGTCTTTCTGTCTTGTCCGCTCCACAACTGGATTCCCTTATCTTGGGATCCGGCTCGAAGGACGAAGTAAATGTCAGGTTCAAACTCCTGTGACACTTTTAAAAACACTTAAATACAGAAATACAGAAGAGACAGACTGTCACGCTGCGCTGTGACATGTGCTTACCTTGTGTTGCTGTTTGGGGGTACGTCTGGGTTTTGGTGTCATTTGAGCCCTTACTGCTCTCCTTGTGCATTTGCAGACGCGGACCTCCCTTGAGTTGGGCGGAGCTACCTGACGGGTGCAGCTGTTGCCAATTCACCCTCATTTCCAGTCTCCTTCATTAGGCACTGAGCTGACGCAGGAGGGTGCTGGATTATTCCTTGGTGGACGTTACAGACCAGCTCCGAACTGTTACCGTGCTCCTGTACCCCTTCAGCACTGCGTACGCCTCTGCCACGCACCCTCCTACTCGTCCGGTAGCCCGTGTGCCTTTCGGACTGCTTATTGTTTCTTGAGGTAATTTGTGTTGTGCCTGCTTGCACTAAGTCAGGGAGCCCCCTCTTTTGTGCTCCCTCGCCTTCAGTTACTTTTGCCTCACTCACTGGACAATTAAAGACTGGAAAACATTACCTGAGCCTGCTGTGTCCTGCATCCTGGGATCTAACCTCCGCGCCACGCGGCCTAGTCCTGACAGAATAATCCAGCCAATGCCATGGATTGACCCTGCCAAGATCCAGGCTGTGGTTGACTGGCCCACTCCCACATCTAGGAAGCTGTTACAGAGGTTTCTGGGTTTCGCCAACTTTTACCGGCGCTTTATTCGCAACTTTAGTAAAGTCGCCGACCCTCTGAACAAGCTGACATCTGCCAAGGTTCCGTCTTCCTGGTCACCGGGGGCCGATTCGGCCTTTCGGCGCCTTAAGTCCTTTTTCACCTCTGCACCAGTTCTGGTTCACCCTAATCCTTCTCTACCGTTTTTCGTTGAGGTGGATGCGTCCGATACTGGCGTAGGGGCCGTGCTCTCCCAGCGCTCCAGCTCGGACCAGAGGCTGCACCCCTGCGCCTTTTTCTCCAGGCGTCTAACGCCCACTGAACGCAACTATGATGTTGGCAATCGGGAGCTGTTGGCGGTGGTCCTCACCCTGCAGGAGTGGAGGCACTGGTTGGAGGGCGCTACACACCCATTTGTTATCTACACCGATCACAGAAACCTGTTGTACGCTCTGCCCAGCGCCTCAACCCCCGCCAGGCCCGGTGGGCTCTCTTCCTCACCCGCTTCAACTTTACTCTGACTTATCGCCCAGGTTCCCTAAATGGCAAACCAGATGCTCTCTCCCGCATGTTTGCACCGCAAGTTGAAGAGCCAGCACCCGACGCCATCCTTCCCCAGTCCTGCATCGTGGGTGGACTCCAGTGGGAGATCGAGAGGAGAGTGGATGAAGCCGGCGGGGACACCCCTGTCCCAGCGGGCTGTCCCCCAGACCGCCTGTTCGTCCCACGGTCCCTGCGGTCGGAGGTCCTGACCTGGGGCCACTGCTCTAAGATTGCCTGTCACCCCGGTGCCAGACGCACTGCCTTCCTCCTGTCCTAGCGCTTTTGGTGGCCCTCCCCCCATGCCGACACAAAGAGTTTCGTTGCTGCCTGCCCCATCTGTGCCAGAAACAAGTCTTCCAACCAGCCACCGGCAGGCCTGCTCCACCTGCTCCCCATCCCCTCTCGCCCTTGGTCACACATTGCCTTGGACTTTGTGACTGGTCTGCCCGCTTCGAGGGGTTTCACCGCTGTTCTTACCATTGTGGATAGGTTCTCCAAGTTGGCTCACTTTGTTCCCCTCCGCAGAATCCCCTCCGCCCTGGAGACAGCCAAGCTTCTAGTTCAACATGTGGTCCGCCCTCATGGCATTCCAGTTGATGTGGTGTCCGATAGAGGTCCCCAGTTTACCTCAGCGACCTGGAGGGCTTTTTGCAAGTCCCTGGGAGCCTCGGTCAGCCTTTCCTCTGGATACCACCCCCAGTCCAACGGACAGATGGAGCGGGTAAACCAGGACCTGGAGTCAGCCTTGAGGTGTGTGTGCCACCAACACCCCACGTCCTGGTCTCGGGATCTTCCGTGGGTGGAATACGCCCACAACACCCTGGTGTGTTCCTCCACTGGCCTCTCTCTGTCACGCTCCACCTGAACTGTGATTCGGTAGCTTGGGTGGTATTGTCATGTTCCTTTGGTTGTATTGCTTACTAATTCTGTTGTCCCTTTTAGATTTCTCCACTCCCACTTTGGGAGGAGCCACAGGACGTGCCACAGCTGTTTCTCATTCCATTTCCCCCATTTATACCCACCTGTGGCGACTGGAGGGCACTCGGCTATTGTTCTGGTCTCCACGCCATATGCTATCACTTCTTGTGTTCGTTTACTGGACGATATTTACATTTTTTCCCCCTCCGTTTCGGTACACCGCCAGTATGTCCGATTAGTCCTCCAGAGACTCCTGGTGAACAGACTATATGTCAAACCCCAGAAGTGTACGTTTCATGCTTGTGCATGTGTCTTTCTTGGGGTTTATAGTGGAGAAAGGCCAACTCAGACCCGACCCTGCCAAGGTTCAGGCAGTGGTTGACTGGCCTACTCCTACATCAAGGAAGCTGTTGCACAGGTTCCTGGGGTTCGCCAACTTTTACCGTCGTTTTATTCGTAACTTCAGTAAGGTGGCGGAACCCCTGAATAAGCTTACTTCATCCAAGGTACCCTTTTTGTGGTCTCCTGAGGCTGCAAAGGCCTTCCAGCGCCTCAAATCCCTGTTTACGTCCGCTCCTGTACTGGTACATCCTAACCCCTCTCTCCCTTTTTTTGTCGAGGTTGACGCTTCCGACTCTGGGGTCGGGGCCGTGCTCTCCCAGCACTCCACCACCGATCAGAAACTGCACCCCTGTGCCTTCCTCTCCCGTCGTCTATCTCCAGCCGAGAGTAATGATGACATTGGGAATCGGGAGCTCCTGGCGGTGGTACTGGCCTTACAAGAATGGAGGCATTGGCTGGAGGGCGCCACTCACCCCTTTACCATCTACACGGACCATCGGAATCTGGCCTACATCCGCTCTGCCAACCGCCTCAACCCCCGGCAGGCAAGGTGGGCCCTCTTCCTTACCAGGTTTGACTTCTGCATCACCTTTTGCCCGGGGTCACTCAATGGGAAGCCTGATGCCCTGTCCAGGATGTTTGCTCCCGCAGTTGAGGACTCTCTCCCAGAGACCATCCTGCCACAGTCCCGAATCATAGGAGCCCTGCGATGGGAGGTAGAGAGGCGCGTAGCAGAGGCGGCCAAGGACTCACCCGCCCCAGCTGGATGCCCCCCCCCAACCGCTTGTTCGTCCCGGCGACACTCCGTCCCGAGGTGCTGGTGTGGGCTCACGCCTCTAAAATCGCCTGCCACCCCGGGGCTCGATGGACCGCCTTCCTCCTGGCTCAGCGGTTCTGGTGGCCTACCCTTCATGCTGACACCAGGAGCTTTGTCGCAGCCTCCTCCGTCTGCGCCAGGAATAAATCTTCTCATCAGCCCCCTGCTGGATTGCTACGACCCCTTCCTGTCCCGCCCCGGCCCTGGACCCATATTGCTTTGGACTTTGTTACCGGATTACCCCCATCTAGTGGCTTTACCATTATTCTGACCATTGTGGACAGATTTTCCAAATTGACACACTTCATCCCCCTCCGCAAGCTCCCCTCCTCAATGGAGACGGCCAAACTCTTTGTCCTGCATGTGGTGCGCCTGCACGGGATCCCACAGGACATAGTGTCTGACAGAGGCCCTCAATTTTCTTCAGCCACTTGGGGGGCTTTCTGTAAGTCCCTGGGGGCCCGACCCAGCCTGTCATAAGGCTACCACCCCCAGTCCAACGGACAATCCAAGCGTGCTAACCAGGACTTGGGGGCAGCCTTGAGATGTGTTTGTCACTAGCGTCCGTCTTCCTGGTCCACCTACCTCCCTTGGGTAGAGTACGCCCACAATACCCTGGTCTGCTCCGCGACAAGCCTCCCCCCATTCCATGTTGTTCATGGCTTTCAACCCCCCATCTTTCCCTCCCAGGAACCCGAGTGCACAGTCCCCTCCTTGGCTGCCTTCCTCTGTCGGAAGACCAACACCAGGGTCGCCCTCTCGCGTACCGCCAAGCGCAACCAGAGGCTGGCCAACCGCCACCACAAACCAGCCCCGGACTACAAACCTGGCCAGAAGGTATGGCTGGCGTCCCGCAACATCTCCCTGGCAGGAGAATCTAGGAAACTGTCCCCTAGATTCATTGGGCCATACGAGATTAAACACATGATCAATCCAGTGACCACACACCTTATACTTCCAGCGTCTATCAAACGCCACCCTGTATTCCACGTGTCCCAACTCAAGCCGGTGGCTTCATCCGCCCTGAATCCCCCCCCCCCCCCCCCCCTGCATCACCACCTCCCGCACGGCAGGTTGACGGCCACCCTGCTTTCACAGTAAGATCCATCCTGGACGCAAGACGACGAGGCAGGGGAACACAGTTTCTGATCGACTGGGAGGGCTACGGTCCCGACCGATCGTGGATCCCGAGATCACTTATTATTGACAAAACCCTCATATCCGATTTCTATCGCAGGTTCCCCAACAAGCCTGGAGGTCCGCCAGGTGGCATCCATTGATGGAGGGGGGGAATACTGTCACGCTCCACCAGAACTGTGATTCGGTACATTATCAGAGCCAGTGAAACACTTTGTCTCATTTTCGCTCTAACGCCACAGCAGTGCTTGTCAGCCACGTAAAACTGTTGCACATATGATGGGAAGCGAAGCTGCGTCAAGCACACTTGGACTGACCCTCCTGGCCCCTTCCGCTGGCTCGCAATGAGCAGCCGTAACATCATTTGCTCACAATTTTTTTGCTCAAACTAAATGTGTTCCATAAGTGCCAAAACGCTCTTCGGAGGCCTTCTCTGAGCGAGTGGAGTGCTTTTTTGGACATGGCACACATGTGCCATATATGGAGAAGATTTTTACCACAAAGCCTATAGATTGCTTGAAATACATTATCACAGCGAGAGAAACACATTTTCTCATTTTAGCTGTAACTCCACAGCAGTGGTTCTCAGCCACGTGAAACTGTTGCAGATAGAAAGGGATGCGAAGCTGCGTCAGGCACACTTGGAATGAGCCTCCTGGCACCTTGCGCTGGCTCACAATGACACGCCGTATTATCCTTTGCGCACAATGTGTTTGAGAGCGAATAAAGTGCATTTTCGAACAATGGTTGTGTGTGCCAAGCAATAAAGCACGTCACACTAAATGTGTTCCATAAGTGCCAAAACCCTAAGCCTAACTCTAACCCTAACATTTAACCTAACCCTAACCCTAACCCTAACCCCTAACCCCTAACCCTAACCCTAACCCTAACCCTAACCCTAACCTAACCCTAACCTTAACCCTAACCCTAACCCTAACCCCTAACCTGACCTTAACCCTAACCCAGGGGTGCTCACACTTTTTCAGATGTGAGCTACTTTTAAAATGACCGAGTCAATATGATCTACCCACTACAAAAATGCAAAACATCTATTTATTTTCAAATGTATTGAGGATTATTTGTACGTACAATGTATGTTGATGTACCTTACATCAGTTATTTTCAACCACTGTGTCGCGGCACACTAGTGTACCTTGAGAAACCGTCAGGTGTGCCGTGAGGAATTATCCAATATCACTTTTTATAGTTAACATTGATTAATCATCATTTGCAAATATTATGTCAATAGCCATGAATATATGGACCCAAATATTCCAGTTGCATTTGGTTTAGTTGCTCAAACGGAAAGAATTGAACAGAGATTGGTTGGTGATAGGTTGAGGCGTGATGCTGTAGAGGCGTGATGCTGTAATCTCGCGAGAGGGTACGTGACGCGCGCAGGTCAGACAAGCGGAATACAGCGCTCCCAAACAATCTTAACTATTCAAACATCCGCAAAGTATCCTTAGATATAAACCAACATATTTAACTGCTGGAAAAGTTACAGTTCACAAAAAACAAACCTGGAAGATCTGGAGGAGTACATCGACGGTTGCTTCGATAGTATCGTCATGGGCAAGTCGGGCAAGTCACCCAAGACGCCGAACTCCAAGCGTAGCCGTCCTGAGGACTCCCCTGGGGAAACGTCGCCACCAGGCACAGACATCAAGGACATCCTCGATTCCATCGACAAGAGGCTGATTTGCTTGGACGGCCGCCTGGCTCTTGTCGAGGTACTCCATAAAGAATTTCAGGCCATCCGTGAGTCTCTGGACTTCAGCCAAAAACAAATAATCTCCTTGGTGACGGAGAACGCAACCCTCCGTGAATCGGTGAAGTCCCTCACCGACGGAGTTTCACAACTCCGCCAGGAAAACAAGTCCATGAAGGAAACGATCTTGGACCTTCAGGCTCGAAGCATGAGGGACAACCTCGTCTTTGCAGGAATTCCGGAGAAATCCGAGGAAGACCCGGAAGAATCCGTAAGGGCCTTCATGGCGCAACGGCTCAAGCTCCCGGCTGACGTCATCGGGGACATCACCTTCCATCGCGTCCACCGCCTGGGAGCCAAGAAGCCAGAAAATACAAGACCGAGACCCATCGTGGCAAAATTTGAACACTTCAAGCAGAAGGAGCAGGTGAAAGGCCGAGGCCGAGAGCTGAAGGGGACGGACTTCAGCGTGAACGACCAGTTTCCAAGGGAGATCCTCGACAGACGCCGTCGCCTGTTCCCTATCCGAAAAAAGTTCATCAACGAGGGGTGCCGAGCTGTCATCACAGTGGACAAACTCTTTGTTAATGGACAGCTATACCGCGATCGTGAAATTACACCGTGGCTGTATTAATCATTCTAACATGGTAACTGAATATGCTTGGTAAGGTAAGGTAACGTCCTACTTTTTCATAGTTACATGATAAAGGTTCGTATATTATAACGCGCTCATCCTCGTTAACGCCTGCACTCTGCCTTCAAATTACTCCCCATTTTTCTCCCTTGCATGTCACCTCATTCCTTTCCTCCCTGTCTTGCACACTTTCTCACTGTCTTTCCCCTCTTTCACTCACTTATATTCCTGTTTGTCACTTGTCTGTTTTCTGTACCAGCATGTCTATACAGTTCACACACACTCACATAATCACAAACCCGCAAATACAAACATTGTACATAAAGACACACATCCATGTACACAGGTGGCTCGTACTGTACATCTGACACATAAACCTACAACACTGCCACTTACACACACGCATATCTCACACATGCATACTCCAACATTACACCTTCACTAGTCAGATCAGGAGGACTACATTATAATATGCCCATGTGCACTTTAAGCATATATGTAATAGTATATGCTTACACTACCTACAGGCACATATACTTCACACTTGCACATATATACACACACATATCATCATAAGCTAGTCTAGGATGTCCTCACTGCAATTTGTCACTTGGAATGTCAGGGGAGTCGGGTCTCGAGAAAAAAGACAAAAAATGTTTAACCATCTAAAGAATATCCAAGCAGACATTGTCTTATTGCAAGAGACTCACATCTCCAATGCAGCTGCCCATACATTTCACTCACCACAGTTTCCACACATATACCTAGCAAACTACAACTCCAAACAGAGGGGCGTAGCCATTTTAATTAGCCGGAGGGTCAATTTTACACTGCTCAACAATTCTATAGACATAGAAGGTAGATATATAATAATCAACATATCGGTGGACAATGTTAAATTTTGCATTGCCAACATATATGGCCCTAATGTTGATGACCCCTCTTTCTTTCACACCTTTTTTTCTTCTCTCTCTGCACACCTGGATTCAAGCTTGATCTTGGGAGGGGACTTCAACTTGGTATTTAATCCAGATTTAGATAGGTCTAGCCCAGCTGGGGGACATCGTGAGTCTCAAGCAACAACAACACTGAAAAAATATATGTCTGATTTTGGTCTTTGTGATGCTTGGCGCTCTTATCACCCTACTCACAGAGAATATACGTATTTCTCACCAGTGCACCACACGTACTCCCAAATTGACTACTTCTTAACAAGTAGCTCAATCTTATCTGACATATCAAATATTCACATACACCCTATCATTATTAGTGATCACGCACCAGTCTCTCTCTTTCTCACTAACCAAACCACAAGTACACCTACTAAATGCTGGAGATTTAATACATCATTGCTTAAAGACCCAGACTTTTTAAACGACTTTGAGAGAGAGTGGACAATGTTTTTAGATTTTAATGACCAACCGGGAACCTCGGCTTGTGTTCTCTGGGAGACAGCAAAAGTAGTAATGCGCGGGAAAATTATCTCCTACTCATCATATAAGAAAAAGAAAGAAAGATTATTGGAATTGGAATTGGAGGAAAAAATTAAACTCCTTGAAACCGCTTATGCAAATTCACAGGATGAGAATACTCTGAATAATCTTAGAAAATTGAAATTAGATTTAAAAGAAATTACTGATAAGAAAATTCAGTTCCAATTACAAAGACTACGTTTGGAGAAGTTTGAACATGCCAATAAATCTGGAAAATTCTTAGCTAACCAACTAAAACTCAATAAAGAAAAAAACTCTATCTCCTCCATTAGAAACTCAGAAGGTAACATCACTCACCTTCCGGAGGAAATTAATTCAGTCTTTAGGGACTTTTATAAAAGACTATACACACCTCAGATTAACCCTTCTGATCCAGACATTGAAACATTTCTAAGTACCATAGAATTACCAAAATTAGAAAAAAATCAGGTGACAACCCTGGACTTACCCATTTCACTAACAGATCTTTATGATGCTCTACAGGAAATGCCAAATAACAAGGCACCAGGACCGGACGGGTTTCCTGCCGAATTTTATAAAACATTCTGGTCACTGCTAGCCCCAGTTTTTTTTAAAATGGTTCAGGAAATAAAAGAAAATGCACGCCTACCCCCATATATGAATTCTGCTACAATCAGTCTTTTGCTAAAATCAGAAAAGGACCCAACATTACCTTCCAGTTATCGTCCAATTTCACTTATTAATGCGGATCTTAAAATAATATGCAAAGTATTAGCTAGAAGACTGGAAAAAGTTACCCCTCATATAATACATCCCGATCAATCAGGATTTATCAAGGGGAGACACTCAGTTAGCAATGTACGCCGCTTAACCAATCTGATTGATCATTCTATCATCCATAATTTGGAAACCACAATCGTCTCACTAGACGCTGAAAAGGCATTCGACAGAGTTAACTGGAAATTTCTCTTTGCAACCCTACAGAAATTTGGCTTTGGCGAGTCATTTAGAACGTGGATCCAAATATTATATAGCATCCCAAAGGCCTCCGTTCGAACCAATAATCTGATCTCTCCAGAATTCACTTTACAAAGAGGTACTAGGCAAGGTTGTCCACTCTCCCCCTCATTGTTTGCTATCTTTATTGAACCTCTTGCAGCTGCTATTCGACAACATGGAAATATTAAAGGGATCCAGACAACAAATGTTCATCATAAGATAAGCCTTTATGCTGATGATGTGTTACTCTTCCTAAAAAACTCACACTTCTCACTTCACCAAGCTATCACACTCATCAATAACTTTAGCACCTTCTCGGACTACTCTATTAACTGGTCTAAATCCATAGTATTGCCCATTAATTTCGTTTTCCAGAGCACCCCCTCTATACCACTGCGTTCAGGGAATATCAGGTATTTGGGCATCAACATTTCCTCCAATCTGTCAGACCTGATCAGCTTGAATTATACCCCACTGTTGAAATCGATTGAGGATGATCTTGAACGTTGGAGAACTTTGCCGATCTCTCTTATGGGCAGAGTGTCCACTGTGAAAATGATGATATTACCAAGGATCAATTATCTGTTCTCTATGATCCCAACCAAACCATCTATAACTTGGTTTAAGTCATTAGACTCATATATAAATAAATTTCTTTGGAAAAATAAGCCAGCACGAATAAGCCTAAAAACATTACAAAAATCTAAAGAATGTGGGGGCTTAGAACTGCCAAATTTCTCCAATTACTTCCTGGCAAATAGGCTACAGTATATCTTAAAATGGATAAAACCTAACCCCTTGGATCAGTTATGGCTAGACATTGAACAATCATTTAGCCAAGAAATCCCCATCTTTAACTTACCTTTCATAAGTCAAATCCTTAGGAAACACGATTGTTTTAAAAGCATAAATATTAAAACCACTCTGACAGCTTGGTGGGAATTTTTAAAAATAACCAGGTCCTCGCTCAATCCTTGCCAGTACACTCCGATCTGGAATAACCCTGATATATTGCTTAAAAAAAAACCCTTGGATTTTACAACATGGCATGACAAAGGAATAAGTTGCTTGGAAAATATCATAAGGGGGGGAAAGTTTGTGTCATTCACTTACCTTGTTACACAGTATGGGTTAAGCCAGAATACATTTCTTGAATACTCACAAATTAAATCCATAATTAGAGCTAGGTTTCGTAACATATCTTGGGAAAGCTATCCCACCATTGACCAATTCTTAAACATATCCGCTCCCCAAACATTATCCAAGTTGTACATTCTTTTGTCAAAGTGTGACAACACCGTTGGGGTCCCAGTCTCCAAATGGAACCTAGATTTATCTACAAGCTGTGACCCTGAGTTCTGGAAGCAAATATGCCTTAATTCGTTCCGTTTAATAAAAAATCCCAACCTACAGTTGGTTCAGTTCAAAACCATTCATAGAGTACACTACACAGGGCAGAGAATGTTTAAAATGGGTCTAACCGACTCCAACATCTGTGTATACTGCCCAGATCATGTAGTAGATGATTATTTACACTCCATGTGGGCATGTGCCCCCATTAGTAATTTCTGGCAAGCAGTGTGCGAGGACCTTTCTTTGGCACTTGGGACCTCTATTCCTTCCTCACCTGTATTATGCTTGTTGGGTGATCTTTCTACAGTCAACGTAGAAACAAATCACACACAACTCCTCATCACAGCGTTAAGCATTGCCAAGAAAACCATTCTTATCAATTGGAAATCCAAAAAAAAACTGAACATAGCCTCTTACAAAAATCTTCTGTTAGATCATATAGCAATTGAGAGAATGTCTGCTGAATCCAAAGAACAACTGTCAGAATTTCAATCTATATGGGCTCCAATAATTAATCTCTTAAATTAATCTCTTTTTGTAATTCTCGAAGGGCTGAGTGTGCCTGTCTCTGCCCCTGGCGGTCTCGTTCCTCTGGCTTGGGGCATGGTCTTGGTCGCCGGGTTGCCCTGGCGTCTGGGGGGTGAGCGGGTGGGTGCCGTGTATCTCTGTCCCTTCCTGCTGGGCTGACCCCCTGGAGGTTCAGGTGGGGGTTGGTGGGGGGCTGTCCGGATCTGGGGATGGGGCGTGGGTGGGGTGGTGGTGGTCGTCCCGGGGGTGGTGCAGGCCGTCCCTCGGGGTGGTGGGTAGACGGGGAGCCGCATCCTGTGGGTGGTGGGCGCCTGCTGCTGCTGGGGGGGGCCTGTGTGCGTCCGGTGGCGCTGGTTCCTCCGCGGCCTCCCTCGCCCCTGGGGGTGGGCCGGGTTTGCCCTGGGTGCTCTGGCCTGGCTACTGTGTGGGACCGTGGGGTGTGGGCATGGGAGGCTTTGGCCCTGCCCTTGGTGTGGGCACGGGTGGTTATACCCCGCTGCCCTTGCAGAGCCTTCCCTCTTAGGTATGTACATGGCTATATATGTGTGTGTGTAGGTATGCATGTATATATTTATTATTATCATATCTAAAATAGTTAAAAGATCTAAATTATTGGAAAATATATTTTATATAAATTATTATATATCAAGTATCAATAGTAGTATCATTATTATACATACATAACTATCAATAAATATTATTATTATTACTATTATTGTTATTACTATTATTGTTATTATTATTATTATTGTTATTATTATTATTATTATTACTACTATTATTATTATGGTTACTATTATTATCATTATTATCAATTACTTTACTTTATTTTTATTTATTTATTTATTTATTATTATTATTATTATTTTTTTTTTTTATTATTATTTTTATTCTCAATTTTAATTTTTGTGTATGGTAGGTGTATGGCCCCGGGTGGGGCGCCTGGTAAGCTCATACGGGAGGGGGGGTCTCGTTTGTGCAGCTTGGGCTCTGGGTGGGGAGGTGCGGTGCTGGGGTGGGGCATTACCTGCTTCCCTCCCTTCGGTGGAGGGATGGCTGGGTTGTGGTGGATGTGGGGCGGGCGGGTGGGGGGCTGGCTGTGGGTGCGTGGGTAGCGGGGCGGATAGCGGTGGGGGTGGTGCTCTGCGCGGCGTGGGCCGGGATTAGCGGGGGGCTTGCTTGGGGGGCGGGGTGGTGGGCTCTGGGTCGTGGGGGGGCCTCGACCAAGGGTTGGGGGGTGGGGCTGGCCGGTGGCTCACGGGCGGCCCCTGCTATTTGCCGGTGTCTGGTTGGCCCCTTCTGTCTCCGGTCTGGTGGCGGTCTTCCCGCCTCCGGGGTGTCCTACTTGGCGGGTCCGTGGGTGGATGGAAGATATGGTGGAGACGGGTCGGCGCTGTGGTGGAGGGTGGGACTGGGGGGGGCATTCACTTTTTGCGGCTGTTGGGGTATCGTCTGCCTGGTGGGCTCTGCTGCCTGGTGTGTGTGTCTCTGTCCCGCCCTGGCACTCTTGGCTCACGAGCCCGGGGGGTGGGGTTGGGCTCTTCCCCATGCGGGTCCCGGTTCTCCTGCGGTCTCTGTGGTGTCACTCCCTGGGCTGCCATGGTGACGGATGTGTTGCCGGGGCGCGGTTCCTGCTGTTCTGGTGGTTGTAGGAGCAGCCTCGGGGCGTGTGGTTTGTCCGCGGCTCCTGGTGGTCCGGGGGTGGCATAGCTGGCTCAATCTCTGGTGGGGCCCTCCAGGGGGGAGCTGGCAGGCCGGACTGGCCGCCACGATGGGCTGGGTGGGGCCCGTGGTTGGTCCTGTGGCCCAGGGCTTGCTCCGGGCGGCTGGCTTGCCCGGCTCGGTTGGCCGGTAGTGCGGGGTGGGCGTGTGTGGGGCCCCGATCCTCCCTGCTGCACTGCACCACCTCACATACATGTAGGACTTTGGGGGGTGGCCTGCAACTGGTTTTGCCGGGGGCGAAGGGTTTCCTTGCGGATGCCCTTTTGTCCTCGGCATTCCTCTGGCTGGTCACCCTTCAATTTTAACCGCACCTTAGACACTCAGTTCTGGGGGGGGTCTGGGCAGGCAGGGGACCCACCATTGCTCAGCTTCCTTCCACACACACACACACACACACATACACATACACCACACACATAGGTCAGCCCTATGGGACAGGCCTATTTTTAATTGCACTATCTACACAATACCATCTTCACACACACAGGTGTAGCGGGCTGGACCGGAGAGCCTACTGCCTACCCCCGCGATTGGCCCGCTGGCTGCTGGGGCTTGGCGGCTCGCTCGGGGTGCCCTGGGCTGCAGGATATTTTGGTCTGGTCTGCCTGGCCTTCCTGGGGGTCCCGCTGGAACCAGCTGACGCCGGGGCTTGCCCTGGTGTCATGGTTGGCGCTACCTCCCTGGATCTGTCCTGGGTCGCGGGCGCCAACGTGCCCTTGGGGGGGCGTTCACCGGCCTCCAGGCAGTGGGGTCCGCGCTGCTGGTGGCCTGAAGTCTACGGTGGTGGCTTGGGGTTGTTGCGCTGTGGTGGCTGCTGCGGGGACCGGGCTGTGTGTTGGGAGGGGACCTGATCCTGCTCGTGGGTACGGGGGCCGGGGTGGCGTGTGGGGATGGGGAGCATGCTCCTCGGGGTGGGGCCTGCTGGGGGGGCGGTGCTCTTTCGGGCGTTTGGGTGTCTGCTGCCACTGGTCCTATGCTCTGCCGCATCGCTGTCCCTGTCTTTGCCAATCCCCAGTCTTGCCTTAGGGCTCGTCGGGGATGGTTCTCCGGTACGTGGGCGGAGCGCTGCTGGTTCTGGGGGCGGGGGGGGCTGGCCCTCCCGGTGGATGGTGGGGTCCTTCGGGGGCCTTGCGCTGGTCTTAACTCCTCGGCTCTGGTGCGTGGCCTCCCCGTGACTTGGAGCTATGGCTCTCCCTCACGGGGGTGAGCTACCCGGTGGATGTCGGCCGGCGCAGTGGAGCGCCTCACCACTCGCCTGCTCGCCCCCTCCGCTTGCTCATGTGCGGGCCTCCTCCCCTCGCCCGCTCCTTTGTCTGCCACACTGCAGTAGCCCTGATGCCGTGGTGGAGGGGAGTCTGGGGGTGCTATGCCTTGGCGGTCCGTACCTCCCTGGGCTCGGGGCCTGGTTGTGGGTCTGGGACCCCTGGGTCCCCCACCCTGTGATGCCCCGGACGCCCCACCCAGGGACGTCCACAGCATGTGTGTGTATTGAGTGGATGGGGTGTGCATGTGTCTGAGTTTATTTTATGTATTTATTGTTTTAAATACTTAGATAATTAATGATTAGTTTTATTATAATTATATATATGTATATATATATGTATATGTGTGGATGTGTATGTGGGTATATGGCCATGTAGATATACGGGGGGGGGGGGGGCTCTGCGGGGGTCTGGCGTAGGGTGTTCCATCTCAACCGCCCGGTCCTCCATGGGGCAGTGTGCCCGGGCCTCTTCTGTCCTGGCCGGGGCGGTCCTATGTCGGTGGTCGGGCCTGGGGTTACCTGGGGCGGGCCGGGTTCTGCTTCCTGGGGGTGTGTGGGGGGCGGGAGGCGGTGCCTCCGGCCGTGGACGGGCTCCCTTCCGGCCGGCAGGGGCGCCCCTGTGCCCACGGGTGTGTGGCCTTCGATGCCCTTCTGCCCTAGTAGGGTATGGTCTCCCGCTGGTCTCGGGGGTGCGGCTCTCCTCCGGCCTGCTGGCGCCCTGTTGCCGGTTGGGATTGCTCCTCCATGGCCTCTTGCTGGTCTCTTCGGGGAGTTGCTTCGGGGGCGGGTCTTGGGGAGTCGGCCCTGGCTTTGCCCACACCAACGGGGCCGGAGGATCTCTGGCGGTGGGGGCTTGACCTGGCTGCGCGGGGCGGGGTTTGCTGGGTGGTAGAAGGCAGTCTCTCTCCTTTTGTCATTCTCAGTGACAATTACACATTCACACACTCGCATTCACATACACAACACACCTCCATATGGGCACTCACAGCACATGGGTGCTTCTCTATACAATCTACTCTCTTATCCCTGATGTTTATATAGTATTGGTATGCTATTATTACAGTAATAATGATGTCAAGCAATGAGATTTTAATTACTGTAACTGTATGGTTGCAATTGTGTTTACTATCATGGGTCATGTCCTCATTGTTACTATTGCTATTGGTAAGTTGGACTGTTTCATTCCACTGATATCATCTCCAGTGTGACCCTTAGCCATCATTGACATTTAACTGTTCTGTTTGTCACTGTTGTTGTTTTGGGAATTCTTGTTGCTGCTGTTTTTGTCTCTCCCTCTACTGCCCCCCCCCCCCCCCCGACCCCACCTTTCTCTTCTCTCTTCTTCTTTTCTGTTCTTCTTCTTGCTCCGGTCCGGTCGTCCCAAATGGCATAACAAAGAATTGAACAGAGATGGAATATTCCTTTAACCAATCGGATTGAGGTATCTTGTACCCGCTCAAACGGAAAGTTGTCAGGGTGCCTTCTTCTTCGTGGTGTTTTTCTTCTTCTGTTGTTTATTGGCGTTTGGCAAGCAGCTTTCGTGTGCATTACCGCCATCTGTGAAACAGAATCTAAACCCTTCTATACTTTATTCACAAGTGCAGTTTTATTAAAAAAGAAAATATGTATCTATATAAAACATGTCCTGAGTTCAATTATAAAATATTAGCACAATTGAATTTGATCTTTTCCTGTTTAAATTTATCCCGGGTGCGTTCTTTCAGCGCATGCTCAGATATGACGTAACACGCAGATCCAGACGTTCTTCACTTTTAAAAATGGAGGCCAGCAATCGGCACTGGACTAAGCAAAGTTTGTTTTTGATTCAAACTAAATTTCAAGACTGGACAGACGAAAAACTGGCAATTCGGAGTTATTCCAACAAGTGAAAGAAAAACTTTCGGTATCACGTGATATTGATGTTTACGTTTTACTGGGCATGCCCTATTGACTATTCTGTTTGATTTTCACGGCGCATGATTGGCGGAGATTGGAATATTCCTTTCCATGGATACCATTGTTTCCCGAAAGGTCATTCGGAAAGAGAAAAACTGGTCATGTAAAAACGTGGCTACTGTGGAGTGTCTGTGGTGTAAAGACTGGCAGAGCAATGGAATATTGGTCCGTGTGGCAACACCTACCTTGTTCCTCCGATAGACTTATTGATGCACGTGTGAGGTCGTGGTGACATTTTGTAACATTTTTGGTTAGTGGTGTGCCACAAGATTTTTCCAATGTAAAAAACATGCCGTGGTTCAAAAAAGGTTGAACACTGCCTTACATAACCAAATGAGCCAATATTGCAAAACACACATAATTAACAATTAACATTTTTTGTAATTACCTGAGTTTACTTTGATGACTTGCACTGAATTGAATCAGCCAGGGATGCATAGTCCGGACAGTAGCTGCTGATAGCCAGCCTCAAGCACACTTCCAAATGTTCATGTACATTGTGGAAAAAAAAGTCCACCTCCCATTCCGTATGGAAGTGATATGTTTTTGCCTTTTTACTTGGTCCAGCTCCTTCATTCATTTTAGTGACCATAAACTTTAGCGAGGGCTTAAAATCTCGCAATTCGCCGACTAGCTTAGCACTTTGCATCGTTGTTTACGCATGAGCGGTGACCTAAGGTCAAAATTCGGTTGTCATCTGACTGGTTGTCCTGTATGTCAATCAAGTAACGGGGATGGATGATAGGCTGACATCGTAAGTTCTGCTGCACTTAGAGACGTTGTTTGATTTGATTGGTCACCCGAAGGGCAACATTCAGTTGTCATCTGAATGGCTGCCCTGTATATCAATCAAGTGACGGCATTGATGCTAGGATGATATTTTTTTCATGTCACGCCGCGATCGACCAGCGATCGACCAGCGATCGACCAGTACCACCCCCGGATCAACCGGTAGATCGCGATCGAGTTAATGAGCACCCCTGCCCTAACCCTAACCCTAAACCTAACGCTAACCCTCACCCTAACCCTAACCCTAACCCTAACCCTAACCCTAACCCTAACCCTTCCCTAACCCTAACCCTAACCCTAACCCTAACCCTAACCCTAACCCTTCTTCTCTGAGTGAGTGGAGTGCTTTTTTGGACGTGGCACACATGTGCCATATATGGAGAAGATTTTTACCACAAAGCCAATAGATTGCTTGAAATACATTATCACAGCGAGTGAAACACTTTTTCTCATTTTCGCTCTAACTCCACAGCAGTGTTTCTCAGCAACATGAAACTGTGGCAGATGGAACTGTGGCACTTGGAATGAGACTCCTGGCACCTTCCGCTGGCTCACAAGGACCCGTCGTATCATCCTTATCGCACAATGTGTTAGAAAGCGAATAAAGTGCATTTTCGAACAATGGTTGCGTGTGCCAAGCAATACAGCACATTACACTTAATGTGTTCCATAAGTGCCAAAACCCTAACCCGAACCCTTAACCTAACCCTTACCCTTACCCTAACCCTAACCCTTAACCTAACCCTAACCCTAACCCTAACCCTAACCCTAACCCTAACCCTAACCCTAACCCTAACCCTAACCCTAACCCTAACCCTAGCCCTAGCCCTAGCCCTAGCCCTAACCCTAACCCTTCTTCTCTGAGCGAGTGGAGTGCTTTTTTGGACGTGGCACACTTGCTGTAAGCTTTTTATGGTTTCTGCTCTTGCCTGACAGCAGAGGGCGCTGTTTGACACTTTTTGCTGGAGTCTAGTTTGGCCTGCGTCGCCTTCAAATAGGATCTTTTCAGTTGACCTGGCAGCTTACGGCCATACTATCCTGAAAACGCCCGATCTCGTCCGATCTCAGAAGCTAAGCAGGGGCGGGCCTGGTTAGTACCTGGATGGGAGACCGCCTGGGAATACCAGGTGCTGTAGGCTTTTTATGGTTTCTGCTCTTGCCTGACAGCAGAGGGCGCTGTTTGACACTTTTTGCTGGAGTCTAGTTTGGCCTGCGTCACCTTCAAATAGGATCTTTTCAGTTGACCTGGCAGCTTACGGCCATACTACCCTGAAAACGCCCGATGAGAGCAGTTGCAGAGTAGATCACAGAGAGAGATTTTTTTGAGATAAATTCAGTTTTTCCTCGTTCATTGAAAGTGTTTTTTTTTTCTAAAAGTTTTCTTTTGTGAATGTTCAGGGAGTGGGCCCGCTAGCCCCCTCCCTGTCCTCTCCCACCCCCCAAATTTGTGGCTGGTGGGGGGGCGCTTTTTGTTTCAATCAAGGAGCACTTTTTGTTTCAAACGAAGGAGCACAAGTCAAGCTGGTCGCCATGGAGCTATCAGACAAGGCTGCTGCCTATCCTAGGCAATTAGCTGTGGCAGTGGAAGTCGTGGGTGAGGGGGCCATTGCACCACTGGACATGTTCAAGGGAATTGTTCTAAACTGTGGAACCATGACAGGATGCAGAATTAAAGGAAGAAATAGATACGAGGTCACAATGAAGGATATGGAGGGTAAAAAGAAGCTCCTGGACGGTCTAAGAATCCAGAATTGCAGGCTAATTGCCTCTGAACCATGCAGGGATGAACTGACTGTTTCTTTTTTAAGTCTCCCGGTATATATTGAGGACATTGAAATAATTAAGAAACTGGAGGATTGGTGACAGTTGTGTCACCAATAAACATTTTGGATGGTACACGCTTCTGCCGCGTCAGGCAGGTCAAGGTGTGCAGGCTCTGTATTCAACCTGGGCACATCCTAAGAGAGTGCCCGGAATTCAAGTGCTTCAGCTGCAGTGCACAGGGCCACTACGCCAGGGAGTGCCGTCAATCAAGCGACCCAGCGGGAGATGAGGAGATGCCGAAAGCCAGAATCCAAGCAGAGGCGGTCAGCATGGAGGAGGAAGAGGGGCAAAGGCCTCAGAACGTCAGGATCACTGCAGCTGAGAGCAAAGGATGATACGGCGCGTCATTGTGAACCAGCGGAAGGTGCCAGGAGGCTCTTCCAAGTGTGCCTGACGCAGCTTCTCATCCCGTTGTATCTGCAACAGTTTCGTGTGGCTGAGAAGCACTGCTGTGGCGTTACAGCTAAAATGAGAAAATGTGTTTCTCTCGCTGTGATAATGTATTTCCAGCAACCTATAGGCTTTGTGGTAAAACTTTTTTCCATATATGGCACATGTGTGCCACGTCCAAAAAAGGACTCCACTCGCTCAGAGAAAAGCGTTTTGGCACTTATGAACACATTTAGTGTGATGTGCTTTATTGCTTGGCTCACACAACCGTTGTTCAAAAAAGCACTTTATTCGCTCTCAAATACATTGTGAGCAAAGGATGATACGGCGCGTCATTGTAAACCAGCGGAAGGTGCCAGGAGGCTCATTCCAAGTGTGCCTGACGCAGCTTCTCATCCCGTTCTATCTGCAACAGTTTCGTGAAAAGTACAAAGGCTCTTTTCCTGCGAAAGGGCAGTATTCAGAATGACACCTGAAACGTAACAGACCGGACCACCCGAGAGTTAAGGTGGACAGCACTTAGTGAAACCTTACTGCAGTCATGCTGTTGTACTCCCTGTCGCGCAATTGGTCAGCACGTTTGGCTGTTAACTGAGAAGTTGGTGGTTCGAGCCCACCGAGGGACTCTCAATTCACACATGTGTTGGACTTTGGACTCCCTCCCTTGTATGAACATTTTTCCCCATTGGCGAACTGTTTTTGTGTTGGTACCAGATGAACTGCTGGCACTGTGGCTAAGCTGGTCAAAGTGCCTGTCTAGTAAACAGGAGATCGTGGGTTCAAATCCCAGCAGTGCCTGGGTGCTTGGTCAGTGAAACTTTGGCAGCTGATTTGTGAACCATGTACTTCTTTTTGTCACTTGCCCTTCAAGAACGAATTGACGTTGCATCCACAGCTGACGTGATTGTTGTGGATCCCATTACGCCAGAAGGTGCTTGAATCCAAAGAGTATGACATTGTGATGTTTTGTCATTCAGCGCCACTTTGCAGAGGCTCATCCACTTGACAGTTGAATTTTGTTCTCTTACAGTGTGTCCCCACGTGACATTGGTGGTTCAGTGGTAGAATTCTCACTTGCCAAGCGCGAGTCGTGCTTGTGTTGTTGACATTTGCTGCCAGCCAATCAGGATGCGAGACAGATGTCAGACAAGCAGAGAGACTTTGGAGAAATGAAGTCAGGTGTCCGAATCCCGTCTAAGCATCAGTCAAGTCACCATTTTCTTCTCCACAATATATATTTTTTCCAATTAATCCCTATATGATTACAAACTATTCCTATCAGGCTTATATTGATACCAGTGCTTGAAATAAAACACAAAATCAATGCAATGTAACAAAGAATATTTATTTATCAGGTTGCCATGCCACACTCAAAAACACTCTCAGAAATAAAAAATGAATACTAATCACAAGCTATGAATAATAAAAAAAAATGTTCATTTATTTTGCTGCCGTTGTTTCTCCTTTTCATAAAAAGGAGAGGCCTGGAACTCCCTCCAGCTCATCTCTCTTTGCATCCCGTGCTCTCTGTAGATAGAGAAGACTTTGGCAGGGCAGTAGATGTACTTCCCTGCTTGCCCTGGAAAGCCAGTGTGGATGTGGGGGCTGTTCGGACCCTGCTTTAGCTGCATCCTGCAGAACCGGCACTTTTGGACAGGGGGTGGAGGAGATTCCTCCCCCTTCCTCTTCTTCTGCTGTTTTTCCCTCCACCCTCTTTCTTGTATCATCGAGCTCTCGCTGGAAGAAGTCTGTTTGACTGAACTCTTGAAATGGCATCTTGGGGTTTGTCAGACCTTCTGCACCATATTTTTGGAAAACTTTTGTGGGGCAATAAAAGTATCTGACAGGGCCCCGCTGATAAAAGTCATGTATTGATGTCCCATCCCCTTGATATTTTGATTTTGGTTGACAACAGCACAGACATGTTTTTGTTTGAGTTTTTTTGACACGGGAGGTGGTTGCTCCTGCTCCAATGGGGTATGAGCAGGTGGTGGTGGTGGTGGTGATGGTGGAATGACCATAGCTGCAGGCAGTGTCACGACAGGCACAGCAGAGGTAGTGCTTAGCAACTGCCAAAGCTGCTGTGTATGTTGCAGCTTCTCTGGGCTGGTATTTAGTGAAGATGATGTATTGAGAAATTTACTGTTGTGTATTATGTATTTGGGAATATGCAATTTTGATGTTGGATGCAGCATGCTGTTGGGGTCTTTGCTGGACTTGTGGACAAGAGTGCCATACTCCCGAACCACAAGCTTGATCATGTCCTCGTGCCCGCGCTGTTTATTAAGGAGCTCGTCAATTGCCGACTTCTTTGGAGACGGCCAGCGCTTGTGGTCCAACACAAATACTCTCCCTCCAGTCTTCACTGGTCCAGTGCGGGCAGCAGTCGGAGAACATTGGATGGGTAATCTTCTTGTGGGCTCTAGGCAAAGAAAACCAAGAGATACACATTTGTTATTTGGTTCAAACAAGATGCAACACTATTAGAACAAGGGGACACATGATTAGGTTTTTGCCTGGCTGTGGCTGAAGCTCAGTAACAGAAGCTTTATTGTCCAAGTCAGATGCTGGGATAGGGGCCACACGACTAGACGTAGTCACAGTAGCAGTTTGAAGAGGGTGAACAAAGCTGAAAAGCTTGGTGGGAGGTGTGGAGGAAGGCTGCACTGGGTCTGCTCCCTGATCAGGCAGGATGCCTGGAGAAGGAGCACTTGTGGCGTGGCCGGGGTCCTTCTTGGTTTTATGTTTGTCCCAGTCTAAAGGGACCGGACAACATTCTGGCTCCCTGTACTCCAGGCCAAACCTCTCCCCGGTGTCTTCAGCTGCCAGACGAAGAGCAGGGTACTTTTCTTCGCCAAAGACCCGTCTGGAAACAGCATTCAGGGAGCATATCAGTGCAGGGTTGAAAACAGGCGGGAGAGAAACGCCTGGCAGTTTCAGGTCCAGCAGACGCTGATAGTTCCAGCGACACACTCCTGTCATGGCCTGGGCCTGGAACAGCTCTGGGGAGACCTGCGTGCCGGTCACCCATTTGGCCTGGTGAAAATGGTAGCCCTCCTGCTCACACAACCGTTGTTCAAAAAAGCACTTTATTCGCTCTCAAATACATTGTGAGCAAAGGATGATACGGCGCGTCATTGTAAACCAGCGGAAGGTGCCAGGAGGCTCATTCCAAGTGTGCCTGATGCAGCTTCTCATCCCGTTCTATCTGCAATAGTTTTGTGTGGCTGAGAAGCACTGCTGTGGAGTTACAGCTAAAATGAGAAAATGTGTTTCTCTCGCTGTGATAATGTATTTCAAGCAACCTATAGGCTTTGTGGTAAAAAAAATTTCCATATATGGCACATGTGTGTCACGTCCAAAAAAGCACTCCACTCGCTCAGAGAAAAGCGATTTGGCACTTAGGGAACACATTTAGTGTGATGTGCTTTATTGCTTGGCTCACACAACCATTGTTCAAAACAGCACTGTATTCGCTCTCAAATACATTGTGAGCAAAGGATGATACGGCGCGTCAATGTGAACCAGCGGAAGGTGCCAGCAGGCTCATTCCAAGTGTGCCTGACGCAGCTTCTCATCCCGTTCTATCTGCAACAGTTTCGTGTGGCTGAGAAGCACTGCTGTGGAGTTACAGCTAAAATGAGAAAATGTGTTTCTCTCGCTGTGATAATGTATTTCAAGCAACCTATAGGCTTTGTGGTAAAACTTTTCTCCATATATGGCACATGTGTGCCACATCCAAAAAAGCACTCCACTCGCTCAGAGAAAAGCGTTTTGGCACTTATGGAACACATTTAGTGTGATGTGCTTTATTGCTTGGCTCACACAACCATTGTTCAAAAAAGCACTTTATTCGCTCTCAAATACATTGTGAGCAAAGGATGATACGTTGCGTCATTGTCTGACGCAGCTTTGCATCCCGTTCTATCTGCAACAGTTTCAGGTGGCTGAGAAGCACTGCTGTGGAGTCAAAGCTAAAACTAGAAAATTCCCACGGAAATTTTGATGGACTGGCCACCTGTGCTGTGAACCTCGGGTGTGCCAACGGCTACCGCGGTAGCACCTAGCAAGAAAGCTTCATGTACGGAAAAGGTTGATGTAGTCCCATAGTGTCCCCACATCATGCCAAGTGTGTATTTGCCTTTAAACTTGAGTAAATTAGCTAAAATGCTAACATGATAACGGCTACCGTGCTAACACGTAGCAAAACAGCCTCAGGTCCTGAAAAGTTTGGGGCAGTCCTACAGTGTCCCCACATCATGCCACGTGTGTATTTTCCTTTAGACATGAGTAAATTAGGTAAAATGCTAACATGCTAACAGTCATCATGCTAGCACCTAGCAAGAGGGCCTCAAGTTACAAAGTACCAAGGTTGTCCTATAACCTCCCCACATCATGACATGTGCTTAGTAGCCTTTAGGCATGAGTAAAATAGCATAAATGCTAACATGCTAACAGTCATCATGCTAGCACCTAGCAAGAGGGCCTCAAGTTTAGAAACTGCCAATGTTGTCCTATAACCTCCCTGCATCATGCCATGTGTATATTTGCCTTTAGACATAAGTAAATTAGCTTAAATGCTAACATGCTAACGGCTACCATGCTAACACCTAGCAAGAGGGCCTCAAGTTTAGAAAGTGCTAAGGTTGTCCTATAACCTCCCTAGATCATGCTATGTGTCTATTTGCCTGTAGACATGAGTAAATTAGCTTAAATGCTAACATGCTAACGGCTACCCTGCTAGCACCTAGCAAGAAGGCCTGAAGTTTACAAACTGCCAAGATTGTCCTATAACCTCCCTACATCATGCCATGTGTGTATTTGCCTTTAGACATGAGTAAATTAGCTTAAATGTTAACATGCTAACGGCTACCATGCTAACACCTAGCAAAACAGCCTCAGGTCCTGAAAAGTTTGGGGCAGTCGTCCCCACATCATGCCAAGTGTGTATTTGCCTTTAAACTTTAGAAAATTAGCAAAAATGCTAACATGCTAACGGCTACCATGCTAACACCTAGCAAAACAGCCTCGGGTCCTGAAAAGTTTGAGGTAGTCCTACAGTGTCCCCAAATCATGCCATGTGTGTATTTTCCTTTAGACATGAGTAAATTAGGTAAAATGCTAACATGCTAACAGTCATCATGCTAGCACCTAGCAAGAGGCCCTCAAGTTTAGAAAGTACAAAGGTTGTCCTATAACCTCCCCACATCTTGACATGTGCTTAGTAGCCTTTAGGCATGAGTAAATTAGCTTAAATGCTAACATGCTAACAGCTACATGCTAGCACCTAGCAAGAGGGCCTCAAGTTTAGAAACTGCCAAGGTTGTCCTATAACCTCCCTGCATCATGCCATGGGTGTATTTGCCTTTAAACATGAGTAAATTAGCTTAAATGCTAACATGCTAACAGTCATCATGCTAGCACCTAGCAAGAGAGCCTCAAGTTTAAAAAGTGCCAAGGTTGTCCTATAACCTCCCTACATCATGCCATGTGTGTATTTGCCTTTAGACATGAGTAAATTAGCTCAAATGCTAACATGCTAACGGCTACCAGGCTAGCACCTAGCAAGAGAGCCTCAAGTTCAGAAAGTGCCAAGGTTGTCCTATAACCTCCCTACATCATGCCATGTGTGTATTTGCCTTTAGACATGAGTAAATTAGCTTAAATGCTAACATGCTAACAGTTATCATGCTAACACCTAGCAAAACAGCCTCAGGTCCTGAAAAGTTTGGGGCAGTCGCAAAACAGCCGCAGGTCCTGAAAAGTTTGGGGCAGTCCTACAGTGTCCCCACATCATGCCAAGTGTGTATTTGCCTTTAAACGTGATTAAATTAGCTAACATGCTAACGGCTACCATGCTAACACCTATTAAAGCAGCCTCAGGTCCTGAAAAGTTTGGGGCAGTCCTACAGTGTCCCCACATCATGCCAAGTGTGTATTTGCCTTTAAACTTTAGAAAATTAGCAAAATTGCTAACATGCTAACGGCTACCATGCTAGCTCCTAGCAAGACAGCCTCAGGTCCCGAAAAGTTTGGGGCAGTCCCATAGTGTCCCCACATCATGCCACGTGTGTATTTGCCTTTAGACATGAGTAAATTAGCATAAATGCTAACATGCTAACAGTCATCATGCTAGTACCTAGCAAGAGGCCCTCAAGTTTAGAAACTGCCAATGTTGTCCTATAACCTCCCTGCATCATGCCATGTGTACATTTGCCTTTAGACATGAGTAAATTAGCTCAAATGCTAACGGCTATAATGCTAACACCTAGCAAAACAGCCTCAGGTCCTGAAAAGTTTGGGGCAGTCCTACAGTGTCCCCACATCATGCCATGTGTGTATTTTCCTTTAGACATGAGTAAATTAGGTAAAATGCTAACATGCTAACAGTCATCATGCTAGCACCTAGCAAGAGGCCCTCAAGTTTAGAAAGTACCAAGGTTGTCCAATAACCTCCCCACATCATGACATGTGCTTAGTAGCCTTTAGGCATGAGTAAATTAGCTTAAATGCTAACATGCTAACAGCTACATGCTAGCACCTAGCAAGAGGGCCTCAAGTTTAGAAACTGCCAAGGTTGTCCTATAACCTGCCTGCATCATGCCATGGGTGTATTTGCCTTTAAACATGAGTAACTTAGCTTAAATGCTAACATGCTAACAGTCATCATGCTAGCACCTAGCAAGAGAGCCTCAAGTTTAGAAAGTGCCAAGGTTGTCCTATAACCTCCCTACATCATGCCATTTGTGTATTTGCCTTTAGACACGAGTAAATTAACTTAAATGCTAACATGCTAACGGCTACCATGCTAGCTCCTAGCAAGACAGCCACAGGTCCCGAAAAGTTTGGGGCAGTCCCATAGTGTCCCCACATCATGCCACGTGTGTATTTGCCTTTAGACATGAGTAAATTAGCATAAATGCTAACATGCTAACAGTAATCATGCTCGCACCTAGCAAGAGGGCCTCAAGTTTAGAAACTGCCAAGGTTGTCCTATAACCTCCCTGCATCATGCCATGTGTATATTTGCCTTTAGACATGAGTAAATTAGCTTAAATGCTACCATGCTAGCACCTAGCAAGAGGGCCTCAAGTTTAGAAAGTGCCAAGGTTGTCCTATAACATCCCTACATCATGCCATGTGTGTATTTGCCTTTAGTCATGAGTAAATTAGCTTTAATGCTAACATGCTAACGGCTACCATGCTAGCACCTAGCATCATAACTTCAAGTCCCAAAAGTCTTAATGAAGTCCCACAGTGTCCCCACATCATGACATGTTTGTAGTTGCCTTTAGACATGAGCAAATTAGCTTCAATGCTAACATGCTAACAGCCATCATGATATCACCTAGCAAGAAAGCCTAAGGTTTAGAAAGTGCCAAGGTTGTCCTATAACTTCGCTACATCATACCATGTGTGTATTTGCCTTTACACATGATTAAATTAGCTTAAATCAGGGGTGCTCATTAAGTCGATCGCGATCTACCGGTCGATCGCGGAGGTGGTACTGGTCGATCGTGGCGTGACATTAAAAAAATATCATCCTCGCGTCAATGCCGTCACTTGATTGATATACAGGGCAGCCATTCAGATGACAACTGAATGATGCCCTTCGGGCGACCAATCAAATCAAACAACGTCTCCAAGTGCAGCAGAACTTATGATGTCAGCCTATCAGCCATCCCCGTTACTTGATTGACATACAGGACAACCAGTCAGATGACAACAAAATTTTGACCTTTAGGTCACCGCTCATGCGTAAACAACGATGCAAAGTGCTAAGCTAGTCGGCGAATTGCGTCAGATTTTAAGCCCTCGCTAAAGTTTATGGTCACTAAAATGAGTGAAGGAGCTGGACCAAGTAAAAAGGCAAAAACATATCACTTCCATACGGAATGGGAGGTGGACTTTTTTTTCACAATGTCTTTTTCGAAGTGCGTTTGCCTCATATGCCATTCTACCATCGCAGTACCAAAGAAGGGAAATGTGGAGTAATGTGGAGGTAATTACAAAAAATGTTAATTGTTAATTATGTGTATTTTGCAATATTGGCTCATTTGGTTATGTAAGGTACATCAACATACATTGTACGTACAAATAATCCTCAATACATTTGACAATAAATAGATGTTTTGCATTTTTGTAGTGGGTAGATCATTTTGACTCGGTCATTTTAAAAGTAGCTCGCATGCTGAAAAAGTGTGAGCACCCCTGGCTTAAATGCTAGCACCTAGCAAGAGGGCCTCAAGTTTAGAAACTGCCAAGGTTGTCCTATAACCTCCCTGCATCATGCCATGTGTGTATTTGCCTTTAGACATCAGTATATTAGCGTGAATGCTAACATGCTAGCAACTAGCATGCTAGCACCTAGCAAGACAGCCTCAAGTACCAAAAAGGTTGAGGCAGTCCCATAGTGTCCCCACATCATGCCATGTGTGCATTGGCCTTTAGTCATGAGTAAATTAGCTAAAATGCCAACATGCTAACTGTCAACATGCTAGCGCCTAACAGGACAGCTTCAAGTCCCAAACGTCTCAAGGCAGTCCCACAGTGTCCCCACATCATGCCATGTAGTTGTCTTTACACATTAGTAAATTAGCAAAAATGCTAACATGTCAGCACTTAGCAAGACAGCCTCGGGTGCCGAAAAGTTTGAGGCAGTCTTATAGTGTCCGCACAATATACCATGTGTGTATTTGCCTTTAGACATGAGTAAATTAGCTTAAATGCTAACATGCTAACAGGCATGCTAGCCCCTAGCAAGAGAGCCTCGAGGTTAGAAAGTGCCAAGGTTGTCCTATAACCTCCCTACACCATGCCATGTGTGTATTATCCTTTAGACATGAGTAAATTAGCTTAAAGGCTAACATGCTAACGGCTACCATGCTAGCACCTAGCAAGAGAGCCTCAAGTTTAGAAAGTGCCAAGGTTGTCCTATAACCTCCCTACATCATGCCATGTGTGTATTTGCCTTTAGACATGAGTAAATTAGCTTAAATGCTAACATGCTAGCAATTAGCATTTAGCCACAGAGAGAGTTCAGAAGTTTATCAAAAAAACGAGCCATCAATCACGTTTCTACGTGGCCTATGGCTGAGCTACAAGGCTGTGAAAAGTCTGTAAATTCTCATTCTTTTCTCTGGCATGAGCTGTTCTAAAAATAGCACAAAGTGGACCTCATCTCGTGGCCCATGTTTAAACGTTTTGGTTAGACAAAACGTTCCAATAACTAAATACCGCTGTAGTCCCGAGCGCCACGTTTCCGGCGGTGTAACATGTGTGGGGGTCCTTCTTGCGGTTTTGGCCGCATTACGCGCGCAAAAATGGGAAGATTAAGATATACGGAAGCAAGTAGCAGTCTATGGGCTGACTACTGAGCCAGTCCATAATGATAAAATGTGTTTCTCTCGCTGTGATAATGTATTTCAAGCACCCTATAGGCTTTGTGGTAAAAAATTTCTCCATATATGGCACATGTGTGCCACGTCCAAAAAAGCACTCCACTTGCTCAGAGAAGGCCTCTGAAGCGCGTTTTGGCACTTATGGAACACATTTAGTGCGATGTGCTTTATTGCTTGGCACACACAACCATTGTTCAAAAATGCACTTTATTCGCTCTCAAACGCATTGTGAGCAAAGCATGATACGTCATGTCATTGTGAGCCAGCGGAGGCTCATTCCAAGTGTGCCTGACGCAGCTTCTCATCCCGTTCTATCTGCAACAGTTTCGTGTGGCTGAGAAGCACTGCTGTGGAGTTACAGCTAAAACTAGAAAATTCCCGCGGAAATTTTGATGGACTGGCCACCTGTGCTGTGAACCTCGGGCCCGGTGGGCCAACGGCTACCGCGGTAGCACCTAGCAAGAAAGCCTCAAGTACGGAAAAAGTTGATGCAGTCCCATAGTGTCCCCACATCATGCCAAGTGTGTAATTGCCTTTAAACTTGAGTAAATTAGCTTAAATGCTAACATGCTAACAATCAATATGCTAGCACCTAGCAAGAGAGCCTCAAGTTTAGAAAGTGCCAAGGTTGTCCTATAACCTCCCTACATCATGCCATATGTGTATTTGCCTTTAGACATGAGTAAATTAGCTTAAATGCTAACATGCTAGCACCTAGCAAGACAGCCTTAAGTTTAGAAACTGCCAAGGATGTCCTATGACGTCCCTGCATCATGCATGTGTGTATTTGCCTTTAAACGTGAGCAAATTAGCTTAAATGCTAACATGCTAACAGTCATCATGCTAGCACCTAGCAAGAGAGTCCCAAGTTTAGAAAGTGCCAAGGTTGTCCTATCACCTCCCTACATCATGCCATGTGTGTATTTGCCTTTAAACGTGAGTAAATTAGCTTAAATGCTAACATGCTAACAATCATTATGCTAGCACCTAGCAAGAGAGCCTCAAGTTTAGATAGTGCCAAGGTTGTCCTATAACCTACCTACATCATGCCATGTGTGTATTTGCCTTTAGACATGAGTAAATTAGCTTAAATGTTAACATGCTAACGGCTACCACGCTAGCACCTAGCAAGAGAGCATCAAGTTGAGAAAGTGCCAAGGTTGTCCTATAGCCTCCCTACATCATGCCATGTGTGTATTTGCCTTTAGACATGAGTAAATTAGCTTAAATGCTAACATGCTAACGGCTACCATGCTAGCACCTAGCAAGAGGGTTTCAACTTTACAAAGTGCCAAGGTTGTCCTATAACCTCCCTATATCATGCCATGTGTGTATTTGCCTTTAAACGTGAGTAAATTAGCTTAGATGCTAACATGCTAACAGTTATCATGCTAGCACCTAGCAAGAGAGCCTCAAGTTTAGAAAGCGCCAAGGTTGTCCTATAACCTCCCTACACCATGCCATGTGTGTATTTGTCTGAAGACATGAGTAAATTAGCTTAAATGCTAACATGCTAACGGCTAACATGCTATCACCTAGCAAGAGAGTTTCAAGTTTACAAAGTGCCAAGGTTGTCCTTCAACCTCCCTATATCATGCCATGTGTGTATATGCCTTTAAACGTGAGTAAATTAGCTTAAATGCTAACATGCTAACAGTTATCATGCTAGCACCTAGCAAGAGACCCTCAAGTTTAGAAAGTGCCAAGGTTGTCATATAACCTCCCTACATCATGCCATGTGTGTATTTGCCTTTAGACATGAGTAAATTAGCTTAAATGCTAACGGCTAACATGCTAGCACCTAGCAAGACAGCCTCAAGTTTAGAAACTGCCAAGGATGTCCTATAACGTCCCTGCATCATGCATATGTGTATTTGCCTTTAAACATGAGCAAATTAGCTTAAATGCTAACATGCTAACGGCTACCATGCTAGCACCTAGCAAGTGGGTTTCAAGTTTAGAAACTGCCAAGGTTGTCCTATGACCTCCCTACATCATGCCATGTGTGTATTTGCCTTTAGACATGAGTAAATTAGCTTAAATGCTAACATGCTAACGGCTACCATGCTAGCACCTAGCAAGAGAGTCCCAAGTTTAGAAAGTGCCAAGGTTGTCCTATAACCTCCCTACATCATGCCATGTGTGTATTTGCTTTTAGACATGAGTAAATTAGCTTAAATGCTAACATGCTAACGGCTAACATGCTAGCACCTAGCAAGAGGGTTTCAAGTTTACAAAGTGCCAAGGTTGTCCTTCAACCTCCCTATATCATGCCATTTGTGTATTTGCCTTTAAATGTGAGTAATTTAGCTTAAATGCGAACATGCTAACAGTTATCATGCTAGCACCTAGCAAGAGAGCCTCAAGTTTAGAAAGTGCCAAGGTTGTCCTATAACCTCCCTACATCATGCCATGTGTGTATTTGCCTATAGACATGAGTAAATTAGCGTAAATGCTAACATGCTAGCATTTAGCATTTAGCCACATTGAGAGTTCAGAAGTTTATCTAAAAAATGAGCCATCAATCACGTTTCTACGTGGCCGTATGGCTGAGCTACAAGGCTGTGAAATTTCTGTAAATTCTCGTTTTCTCAGGAATGCGGCTGTTCTAAAAATAGAATTCTGTACCTAATCTACTGGCCCATTTTTTAACGTTTCGGTTAATAGCGTCGCCATGGTTACACAAAACGTTCCAAAAAATAAATACCGCTGTAGTCCCGAGCGTCACGATTCCGACGGTGTAACATGTGTGGGGGTCCTTCTTGCGGTTTTGGCCGCATTACGCGCGCAAAAAAGGGAAGATTAAGATATAATAATAACTAGAAAATTCCCGCGGAAATTTTGATGGACTGGCCACCTGTGCTGTGAACCTCGGGCCCGGTGCGCCAACGGCTACCGCGGTAGCACCTAGCAAGAAAGCCTCAAGTACGGAAAAGGTTGATGCAGTCCCATAGTGTCCCCACATCATGCCAAGTGTGTATTTGCCTTTAAACTTGAGTAAATTAGCTAAAATGCTAACATGCTAACAATCATTATGCTAGCACCTAGCAAGAGAGCCTCAAGTTTAGAAAGTGCCAAGGTTGTCCTATAACCTCCCTACATCATGCCATGTGTGTATTTGCCTTTAAACGTGAGTAAATTGGCTTAAATGCTAACATGCTAACAGTTATCATGCTAGCACCTAGCAAGAGAGCCTCAAGTTTAGAAAGTGCCAAGGTTGTCCTATAACCTCCCTACATCATGCCATGTGTGTATTTGCCTTTAGACATGAGTAAATTAGCTTTAATGCTAACATGCTAACAATCATTATGCTAGCACCTAGCAAGAGAGCCTCTAGTTTAGAAAGTGCCAAGGTTGTCCTATAACCTCCCTACACCATGCCATATGTGTATTTGCCTGAAGACATGAGTAAATTAGCTTAAATGCTAACATGCTAACGGCTACCATGCTAGCACCTAGCAAGATGGCCTCAAGTTTAGAAACTACAAAGGTTGTCCTATAACCTTTCTATATCATGGCATGTGTGTATTTGCCTTTAAACGTGAGTAAATTAGCTTAAATGTTAACATGCTAACAGTTATCATGCTAGCACCTAGCAAGAGAGCCTCAAGTTTAGAAAGTGCCAAGGTTGTCCTATAACCTCCCGACATCATGCCATGTGTGTATTTGCCTTTAAATGTGAGTAAATTAGCTTAAATGCTAACATGCTAACAGTCATCATGCTAGCACCTAGCAAGAGAGCCTCAAGTTTAGAAAGTGCCAAGGTTGTCCTATAACCTCCCTATATCATGCCATGTGTGTATTTGCCTTCAAATGTGAGTAAATTAGCTTAAATGCTAACATGCTAACAGTCGTCATGCTAGCACCTAGCAAGAGAGCCTCAAGTTTAGAAAGTGCCAAGGTTGTCCTATAACCTCCCTACATCATGCCATGTGTGTATTTGCCTTTAGACATGAGTAAATTAGCTTAAATGCTAACATGCTAACAGTCATTATGCTAGCACCTAGCAAGAGAGCCTCAAGTTTAGAAAGTGCCAAGGTTGTCCTATAACCTCCCTACATCATGTCATGTGTGCATTTGCCTGTAGACATGAGTAAATTAGCTTAAATGCTAACATGCTAACGGCTACCATGCTAGCACCTAGCAAGAGGGCCTTAAGTTTAGAAACTGCCAAGGTTGTCCTATAACCTCCCCACATCATGCCGTTTGTGTATTTGCCTTTAAACGTGAGTAAATTAGCTCATATGCTAACACGCTAACAGTCATTATGCTAGCACCTAGCAAGAGAGCCTCAAGTTTAGAAAGTGCCAAGGATGTCCTATAACGTCCCTGCATCATGCATGTGTGTATTTGCCTTTAAACATGAGCAAATTAGCTTAAATGCTAACATGCTAAAAGTCATCATGCTAGCACCTAGCAAGAGACCCTCAAGTTTAGAAAGTGCCAAGGTTGTCCTATAACCTCCCTACATCATGTCATGTGTGTATTTGCATTTAAACGTGAGTAAATTAGCTTAAATGCTAACATGCTAACAGGTATCATGCTAGCACCTAGCAAGAGACCCTCAAGTTTAGAAAGTGCCAAGGTTGTCCTATAACCTCCCTACATCATGCCACGTGTGTATTTGCCTTTAGACATGAGTAAATTAGCTTAAATGCTAACATGCTAACGGCTAACATGCTAACACCTAGCAAAACAGCCTCAGGTCCTGAAAAGTTTGGGGCAGTCCTACAGTGTCCCCACATCATGCCAAGTGTGTATTTGCCTTTAAACTTTAGAAAATTAGCGAAAATGCTAACATGCTAACGGCTACCATGCTAACACCTAGCAAAACAGCCTCAGGTCCTGAAAAGTTTGGGGCAGTCCTACAGTGTCCCCACATCATGCCATGTGTGTATTTGCCCTTAGACATGAGTAAATTAGCTAAAATGCTAACATGCTAACAGTCATCATGCTAGCACCTAGCAAGAGAGCCTCAAGTTTAGAAAGTGCCAAGGTTGTCCTATAACCTCCCTACATCATGCCATGTGTGTATTATCCTTTAGACATGAGTAAATTGGCTTAAATGCTAACATGCTAACAGCTACCATGCTAGCACCTAGCAAGAGGGCATCAAGTTTAGAAACTGCCAAGGTTGTCCGATAACCTCTCTGCATCATGCCATGGGTGTATTTGCCTTTAAACATGAGTAAATTAGCTTAATTGCGAACATGCTAACGGCTACCATGCTAGCACCTACCAAGAGAGCCTCAAGTTTAGAAAGTGCCAAGGTTGTCCTAGAACCTCCCTACATCATGCCATGTGTGTATTTGCCTTTAGACATGAGTAAATTAGCTTAAATGCTAACATGCTAACGGCTAACATGCTAGCACCTAGCAAGACAGCCTCAAGTTTAAAAACTACCAAGGTTGTCCTATAACCTTTCCACATCATGTCATGTGTGTATTTGCCTTTAAATGTGAGTAAATTAGCTTAAATGCTAACATGCTAATAATTATTATGCTAGCACCTAGCAAGAGAGCCTCAAGTTTAGAAAGTGCCAAGGTTGTCCTATAACCTCCCTACACCATGCCATATGTGTATTCTCCTTTAGACATGAGTAAATTAGCTTAAATGCTAACATGCTAACGGCTACCATGCTAGCACCTAGCAAGAGAGCCTCAAGTTTAGAAACTGCTAAGGTTGTCCTATAACCTCCCTACATCATGCCATGTGTGCAATTGCCTTTAAACGTGAGTAAATTAGCTTAAATGCTAACATGCTAACGGCTACCATGCTAGCACCTAGCAAGAGAGCCTCAAGTTTAGAAACTGCCAAGGTTGTCCTATGACCTCCCTACATCATGCCATGTGTGTATTTGCCTTTAGACATGAGTAAATTAGCTTAAATGCTAACATGCTAACATGCTAGCAATTAGCATTTAGCCACAGAGAGAGTTCAGAAGTTTATCTAAAAAATGAGCCATCAATCACGTTTCTACGTGGCCGTATGGCTGAGCTACAAGGCTGTGAAAAGTCTGTAAATTCTCGTTTTCTCTGGAATGCGGCTGTTCTAAAAATAGAATGGTGTACCTAATCTAGTGGCCGATTTTTTTTTCTATCGCGAATAGCGTCGCCATGGTTACACGAAACGTTCCAAAAAATAAATACCGCTGTAGTCCCGAGCGTCACGATTCCGACGGTGTAACATGTGTGGGGGTCCTTCTTGCGGTTTTGGCCGCATTACGCGCGCAAAAATTGGAAGATTAAGATATAATAAGAAGAAAAATAACTAAACACCACAAGCAATAACAATATGGGCTGGCTCAGTAGCCAGCCCATAGACTGCTACTGCAAGTAGCAGTCTATGGGCTGGCTACTGGGCCAGTCCATAACTAGAAAATTCCCGCGGAAATTTTGATGGACTGGCCACCTGTGCTGTGAACCTCGGGCCCGGTGTGCCAACGGCTACCGCGGTAGCACCTAGCAAGAAAGCCTCAAGTGCGGAAAAGGTTGATGCAGTCCCATAGTGTCCCCACATCATGCCAAGTGTGTATTTGCCTTTAAACTTGAGTAAATTAGCTAAAATGCTAACATGCTAACGGCTACCGTGCTAACACATAGCAAAACAGCCTCAGGTCCTGAAAAGTTTGGGGCAGTCCTACAGTGTCCCCACATTATGCCATGTGTGTATTTTCCTCTAGACATGAGTAAATTAGCTAAAATGCTAACATGCTAACAGTCATCATGCTAGCACCTAGCAAGAGGGCCTCAAGTTTAGAAAGTACCAAGGTTGTCCTATAACCTCCCCACATCATGACATGTGCTTAGTAGCCTTTAGGCATGAGTAAATTAGCTTAAATGCTAACATGCTAACAGTTATCATGCTAGCAACTAGCAAGAGAACCTCAACTTTAGAAAGTGCCAAGGTTGTCCTGTAACATCCCTACACCATGCCATGTGTGTATTTGCCTGTAGACATGAGTAAATTAGCTTAAATGCTAACATGCTAACAGGCATTATGCTAGCACCTAGCAAGAGAGCCTCAAGTTTAGAAAGTGCCAAGGATGTCCTATAACGTCCCTGCATCATGCATGTGTTAATTTGCCTTTAAACATGAGCAAAGTAGCTTAAATGCTAACATGCTAACAGTCATTATGCTAGCACCTAGCAAGAGAGCCTCAAGTTTAGAAAGTGCCAAGGTTGTCCTATAACCTCCCTACATCATGCCATGTGTGTATTTGCCTTTAAACGTGAGTAAATTGGCTTAAATGCTAACATGCTAACAGTTATCATGCTAGCACCTAGCAAGAGAGCCTCAAGTTTAGAAAGTGCCAAGGTTGTCCTATAACCTCCCTACACCATGCCATATGTGTATTTGCCTGAAGACATGAGTAAATTAGCTTAAATGCTAACATGCTAACAGCTACCATGCTAGCACCTAGCAAGAGGGTTTCAAGTTTAGAAAGTGCCAACGTTGTCCTATAACCTCCCTATATCATGCCATGTGTGTATTTGCCTTTAAATGTGAGTAAGTTAGCTTAAATGTTAATATGCTAACAGTTATCATGCTAGCACCTAGCAAGAGGGCCTCAAGTTTAGAAAGTGCCAAGGTTGTCCTATAACCTCCCTACATCATGTCATGTGTGCATTTGCCTGTAGACATGAGTAAATTAGCTTAAATGCTAACATGCTAACGGCTACCATGCTAGCACCTAGCAAGAGAGCCTGAAGTTTAGAAACTGCCAAGGTTGTCCTATAACCTCCCCACATCATGCCATGTGTGTATTTGCCTTTAAACGTGAGTAAATTAGCTTATATGCTAACACGCTAACAGTCATTATGCTAGCACCTAGCAAGAGAGCCTCAAGTTTAGAAAGTGCCAAGGATGTCCTATAACGTCCCTGCATCATGCATGTGTGTATTTGCCTTTAAACATGAGCAAATTAGCTTAAATGCTAACATGCTAACAGTCATCATGCTAGCACCTAGCAAGAGACCCTCAAGTTTAGAAAGTGCCAAGGTTGTCCTATAACCTCCCTACATCATGTCATGTGTGTATTTGCCTTTAGACATGAGTAAATTAGCTTAAATGCTAACATGCTAACGGCTAACATGCTAGCACCTAGCAAGAGAGCCTCAAGTTTAGAAACTGCTAAGGTTGTCCTATAACCTCCCTACATCATGTCATGTGTGCAATTGCCTTTAAACGTGAGTAAATTAGCTTAAATGCTAACGTGCTAACGGCTACCATGCTAGCACCTAGCAAGAAGGCCTCAAGTTTAGAAAGTGCCAAGGTTGTCCTATAACCTCCCTACATCATGTCATGTGTGCATTTGCCTGTAGACATGAGTAAATTAGCTTAAATGCTAACATGCTAACGGCTAACATGCTAGCACCTAGCAAGAGAGTTTCAAGTTTACAAAGTGCCAAGGTTGTCCTTCAATCTCCATATATCATGCCATGTGTGTATATGCCTTTAAACGTGAGTAAATTAGCTTAAATGCTAACATGCTAACAGTTATCATGCTAGCACCTAGCAAGAGACCCTCAAGTTTAGAAAGTGCCAAGGTTGTCCTATAACCTCCCTACATCATGCCATGTGTGTATTTGCCTTTAGACATGAGTAAATTAGCTTAAATGTTAACATGCTAACGGCTAACATGCTAGCACCTAGCAAGAGAGCCTCAAGTTTAGAAACTGCCAAGGATGTCCTATAACGTCCCTGCATCATGCATGTGTGTATTTGCCTTTAAACATGAGCAAATTAGCTTAAATGCTAACATGCTAACAGTCATCATGCTAGCACCTAGCAAGAGAGTCCCAAGTTTAGAAAGTGCCAACGTTGTCCTATAACATCCCTACATCATGCCATGTGTGTATTTGCCTTTAGACATGAGTAAATTAGCTTAAATGCTAACATGCTAACGGCTAACATGCTAGCACCTAGCAAGACAGCCTCAAGTTTAGAAACTACCAAGGTTGTCCTATAACCTTTCCACATCATGTCATGTGTGTATTTGCCTTTAAACGTGAGTAAATTAGCTTAAATGCTAACATGCTAATAATCATTATGCTAGCACCTAGCAAGAGAGCCTCAAGTTTAGAAACTGCTAAGGTTGTCCTATAACCTCCCTACATCATGCCATGTGTGCAATTGCCTTTAAACGTGAGTAAATTAGCTTAAATGCTAACATGCTAACGGCTACCATGCTAGCACCTAGCAAGAGAGCCTCAAGTTTAGAAACTGCCAAGGTTGTCCTATGACCTCCCTACATCATGCCATGTGTGTATTTGCCTTTAGACATGAGTAAATTAGCTTAAATGCTAACATGCTAACATGCTAGCAATTAGCATTTAGCCACAGAGAGAGTTCAGAAGTTTATCTAAAAAATGAGCCATCAATCACGTTTCTACGTGGCCGTATGGCTGAGCTACAAGGCTGTGAAAAGTCTGTAAATTCTCGTTTTCTCTGGAATGCGGCTGTTCTAAAAATAGAATGGTGTACCTAATCTAGTGGCCGATTTTTTTTTCTATCGCGAATAGCGTCGCCATGGTTACACGAAACGTTCCAAAAAATAAATACCGCTGTAGTCCCGAGCGTCACGATTCCGACGGTGTAACATGTGTGGGGGTCCTTCTTGCGGTTTTGGCCGCATTACGCGCGCAAAAATTGGAAGATTAAGATATAATAAGAAGAAAAATAACTAAACACCACAAGCAATAACAATATGGGCTGGCTCAGTAGCCAGCCCATAGACTGCTACTGCAAGTAGCAGTCTATGGGCTGGCTACTGGGCCAGTCCATAACTAGAAAATTCCCGCGGAAATTTTGATGGACTGGCCACCTGTGCTGTGAACCTCGGGCCCGGTGTGCCAACGGCTACCGCGGTAGCACCTAGCAAGAAAGCCTCAAGTGCGGAAAAGGTTGATGCAGTCCCATAGTGTCCCCACATCATGCCAAGTGTGTATTTGCCTTTAAACTTGAGTAAATTAGCTAAAATGCTAACATGCTAACGGCTACCGTGCTAACACATAGCAAAACAGCCTCAGGTCCTGAAAAGTTTGGGGCAGTCCTACAGTGTCCCCACATCATGCCATGTGTGTATTTTCCTGTACACATGAGTAAATTAGCTAAAATGCTAACATGCTAACAGTCATCATGCTAGCACCTAGCAAGAGGGCCTCAAGTTTAGAAAGTACCAAGGTTGTCCTATAACCTCCCCACATCATGACATGTGCTTAGTAGCCTTTAGGCATGAGTAAATTAGCTTAAATGCTAACATGCTAACAGTTATCATGCTAGCACCTAGCAAGAGAACCTCAACTTTAGAAAGTGCCAAGGTTGTCCTGTAACATCCCTACACCATGCCATGTGTGTATTTGCCTGTAGACATGAGTAAATTAGCTTAACTGCTAACATGCTAACAGGCATTATGCTAGCACCTAGCAAGAGAGCCTCAAGTTTAGAAAGTGCCAAGGATGTCCTATAACGTCCCTGCATCATGCATGTGTTAATTTGCCTTTAAACATGAGCAAAGTAGCTTAAATGCTAACATGCTAACAGTCATCATGCTAGCACCTAGCAAGAGAGCCTCAAGTTTAGAAAGTGCCAAGGTTGTCCTATAACCTCCCTACATCATGCCATGTGTGTATTTGCCTTTAGACATGAGTAAATTAGCTTAAATGCTAACATGCTAACGGCTAACATGCTAGCAACTAGCAAGAGGGCCTCAAGTTTAGAAAGTGCCAAGGTTGTCCTATAACCTCCCTACATCATGCCATGTGTGAATTTGCCTGTAGACATAAGTAAATTGGCTTAAATGCTAACATGCTAACGGCTACCATGCTAGCAACTAGCAAGAGGGCCTCAAGTTTAGAAAGTGCCAAGGTTGTCCTATAAACTCCCTACATCATGCCTTGTGTGTATTTGCCTTTAGACATGAGTAAATTAGCTTAAATGCTAACATGCTAACGGCTAACATGCTAGCACCTAGCAAGACAGCCTCAAGTTTAGAGACTGCCAAGCATGTCCTATAACGTCCCTGCATCATATATGTGTGTATTTGCCTTTAAACATTAGCAAATTAGCTTAAATGCTAACATGCTAACAGCCATCATGCTAGCACCTAGCAAGAGAGTCCCAAGTTTAGAAAGTGCCAAGGTTGTCCTATAACCTCCCTACATCATGCCATATGTGTATTTGCCTTTAGACATGAGTAAATTAGCTTAAATGCTAACATGCTAACGGCTACCATGCTAGCACCTAGCAAGAGGGTTTCAAGTTTAGAAAGTTCCAAGGTTGTCCTATAACCTCCCTATATCATGCATGTGTGTATTTGCCTTTAAACGTGAGTAAATTAGCTTAAATGCTAACATGCTAACAGTTATCATGCTAGCACCTAGCAAGAGAGCCTCAAGTTTAGAAAGTGCCAAGGTCGTCCTATAACCTCCCTATATCATGCCATGTGTGTATTTGCCTTTAAACGTGAGTAAATTAGCTTAAATGCTAACATGCTAACATGCTAGCAATTAGCATTTAGCCACAGAGAGAGTTCAGAAGTTTATCTAAAAAATGAGCCATCAATCACGTTTCTACGTGGCCGTATGGCTGAGCTACAAGGCTGTGAAAAGTCTGTAAATTCTCGTTTTCTCTGGAATGCGGCTGTTCTAAAAATAGAATGGTGTACCTAATCTAGTGGCCGATTTTTTTTTCTATCGCGAATAGCGTCGCCATGGTTACACGAAACGTTCCAAAAAATAAATACCGCTGTAGTCCCGAGCGTCACGATTCCGACGGTGTAACATGTGTGGGGGTCCTTCTTGCGGTTTTGGCCGCATTACGCGCGCAAAAATTGGAAGATTAAGATATAATAAGAAGAAAAATAACTAAACACCACAAGCAATAACAATATGGGCTGGCTCAGTAGCCAGCCCATAGACTGCTACTGCAAGTAGCAGTCTATGGGCTGGCTACTGAGCCAGTCCATAATGAGAAAATGTGTTTCTCTCGCTGTGATAATGTATTTCAAGCACCCTATAGGCTTTGTGGTAAAAACATTTCTCCATATATGGCACATGTGTGCCACGTCCAAAAAAGCACTCCACTCGCTCAGAGAAGAAGGGTTAGGGTTAGGGTTAGGGTTAGGTTAAGGGTTAGTTAGGGTTAGGGTTAGGGTTAGGGTTAGGGTTAGGGTTAGGGTTAGGGTGGGGGTTAGGGTTAGGGTTTTGGCACTTATGGAACACATTTAGTGTGATGTGCCTAATTGCTTGGCACACACAACCATTGTTCGAAATTGCACTTTATTCACTCTCAAACACATTGTGAGCAAAGGATGATACGGCGGGTCATTGTGAGCCAGCGGAAGGTGCCAGGAGGCTCATTCCAAGTGTGCCTGACGCAGCTTCGCATCCCGTTCTTTCTGCAACAGTTTCATGGGGCTGAGAAGCACTGCTGTGGAGTTAGAGCAAAAATGAGAAAAAGTGTTTCACTTGCTGTGATAATGTATTTCAAGCAACCTATAGACTTTGTAGTAAAAATCTTCTCCATATAAGCACATGTGTGCCACGTCCAAAAAAGCACTCCACTTGCTTAGAGCCCTAACCCCAACCCTAGCCCTAACCCTAGCCTAACCCTACCCTAACCATAATCCTAACCCTAACCCTAACCCTAACCCAAACCCTTCTTCTCTGAGCGAGTGGAGTGCTTTTTTGGACGTGGCACACATGTGCCAAAAAGTACATCACACTAAATGTTTTCCATAAGTGCCAAAACCCTAACCCTAACCCTAACCCTTAACCTAACCCTTAACCTAACCCTTACCCTAAACCTAGCCCTAACCCTAACCCTAACCCTAACCCTAACCCTAACCCTAGCCCTAGCCCTAACCCTAACCCTTCTTCTCTGAGCGAGTGGAGTGCTTTTTTGGATGTGGCACACATGTACAAAAAGTACATCACACTAAATGTTTTCCATAAGTGCCAAAACCCTAACCCTAACCCTAACCCTAACCCTAACCTTAACCCTAACCCTAACCCTAACCCTAACCCTAACCCTAACCCTAGCCCTAGCCCTAACCCTAACCCTAACCCTACCCTAACCCAACCCTTCTTCTCTGAGCGAGTGGAGTGCTTTTTTGGACGTGGCACACATTTGCCTATATGGAGAAGATTTTTACCACAAAGCCTATAGATGCTTGAAAATACATTATCACAGTGAGTGAAACACTTTTTCTCATTTTTGCTCTAACTCCACAGCAGTGCTTCTCAGCCCCATGAAACTGTTGCACCTTCCGCTGGCTCACAATGACCCCCGTATCATCTTTTGCTCACAATGTGTTTGAGAGTGAATAAAGTGCATTTTCGAACAATGGTTGTGTGTGCCAAGCAATAAAGCACATCACACTAAATGTGTTCCATAAGTGGCAAAACCCTAACCCTAACCTTTAACCTAACCCTTAACCTAACCCTAATCCTAACCCAAACCCTAACCCTAACCCTAACCCTAACCCTAACCCCAACCCTACCCTAATCCTAACCCTAACCCTAACCCTAACCCTAACCTTAACCCTAACCCTTCTTCTCTGAGCGAGTGGAGTGCTTTTTTGGACGTGGCACACATGTGCCATAAAGCACATCACACTAAATGTGTTCCATAAGTGCCAAAACCCTAGCCCTAACCCTAACCCTTAACCTTAACTTCCTCACAGATAGAACCCAGTATGTCAGAGTGGGCAACAACACATCCAGTGTCATCTCCCTGAACACCGGCTCACCCCAGGGATGTGTTCTGAGCCCCCTGTTGTTTACCCTAATGACCCATGACTGTCGCCCCAAGTACAGCAGCAACCGTATCCTGAAGTACGCGGACGACACAACAGTTGTGGGCCTCATTCAGGACAACAACGAACTGGCTTACAGGGAGGAAGTGCGACACCTTGTGGATTGGTGCAAGGCAAACAACCTGATCCTGAATGTTGACAAAACAAAGGAGATCATCGTCGACTTCAGGAGATCCAGACCCAGCCACACTCCACTCAGCATCAACGACACAGCCGTAGAAGTTGTGAACACAACCAAGTACTTGGGGGTGCATATCACGGACAACCTCGGCTGGTCACTCCACACCTCCGCTCTGGCGAAGAAGGCACAGCAGTGACTGCACTTCCTGCGGCGGATGAGAAGAGCCTCCCTCTCCCCTCCTATCCTTACCACCTTCTACAGAGGGACCATCGAGAGCCTGCTGACCAACTGCATCTCCGTCTGGTCTGGGAGCTGCAAGGCCTCGGACTGGACGTTACTGCAGAGAGTGGTGAGGACAGCGGAGAAGATCATCGGGACCCAGCTCCCCCCCATTAAGGACATAGCAAACAGCCGGTGTGTATCTAGAGCCCATCGGATCTGCTCTGACCCCACACACCCCCAGCATGGACTGTTCTCTCGCCTGGCATCGGGGAGAAGGCTCTGCAGCATCCGCTGTAGGACGACAAGGTTCAGAGACAGCTACTTCCCCCTGGCCATCAGACTGCTGAATGCCAAATAAGCCCCTCTACCTTTACTTACATTATTATTATTTATTTAAATTATTTAAATTATTTGGGCAATTTACTGTTCACGCTGCACTTTACATTATGTTGTTCATATTTGGTGTCTATTCTATCTATTTATTCCCCACATTATTATTATTATTATTTATTATTACTTATCTTCTTTTGTGTCTGTTATTATATGGGAGCCAGGCAACGACATTTCGTTGGCAATTTCACTACTGTGTTTTTGTGCAATGACAATAAAGGGAGTCTATCTATCTATCTGATAGATGGTAATGGTAATGGTAATCATGCCCGCGTGGCAGGCGAGTCTCTTTGCTTGTCTGACGTCTGTGTCGCATCCTGCTTGTGTCAACAACACGCGCGCGGCCCCCGCCTGGCAAGTGAGAATTCTACCACTGAACCACCAATGCCACGTGGGGACACACTGTAAGCGAAAAAAAATTCAACCGTCAAGTGGATGAGCCTCTGCAAAGTGGCGCTGAATGACAACACATCACAATGTCATACTCTTTGGATTCAAGAACCTTCTGGTGTAATGGGATCCAAAACAATCATGTCAGCTGTGGATGCAACGTCAATTCGTTCTTGAAGGGCAAGTGACAAAAAGAAGTACATGGTTCACAAATCAGCTGCCAAAGTTTCACTGACCAAGCACCCAGGCACTGCTGGGATTTGAACCCAGGATCTCCTGTTTACTAGACAGGCACTTTGACCAGCTTAGCCACAGTGCCAGCAGTGCATCTGGCACCAACACAAAAACAGTTCGCCAATGGGGAAAAATGTTCCTACAAGGGAGGGAGTCCAAAGTCCAACAAATGTGTGAATTGAGAGTCCCTGGGTGGGCTCGAACCACCAACCTCTCAGTTAACAGCCAAACGTGCTGACCAATTGCGCGACAGAGACTACAACAGCATGACTGCAGTCAGGTTTCACTAAGTGCTGTCCACCTTAACTCTCGGGTGGTCCGGTCTGTCACGTTTCAGGTGTCATTCTGAATACTGCCCTTTCGCAGGAAAAGAGCCTTTGTACTTTTTCAACATTAGCTCTAAAGAAAGGTACAAGCTAAGATATACTGCATTGGCCGGGAATCGGACCCCGGCCTCCCGCTTGGCAAGCGAGAATTCTACCACTGAACCACCATTGCCACATTGGGAAACACTGTCGGAGAACAAATTAAATTGTCGAGTGGATGTGCCTCTGCAAAGTGGCGCTGAATGACAAAACATCACAATCACAACACACACACGGGATGCCAGGGGAGGCCGAGTACTAACAGAGCTGAGCGAGAGGGCATAAGAAAAAAATTTGTGACCTTGTGGTGGTTACCCGACAGCACCAAGGATATGGTGCGCGTCTGATGTGTAATGCATGCCAGGTGATGTTCATCTAGCGAGCGGACATTCTTGTGGGGGACAAGCTCAACAGTAGGAATGTTGAGAGAACTGACCAGTCCGCTATCAATGAAGTTCTCGTCCGCCCCAGAGTCAATTAATGCTGTGGTAGGAGAAGCCCACCAAAGCGGATGACGCAGCCGGTGTGGTTGGAGCGGGCAGTGCCAGCAGCTGGGGAATATCCCTGGTGGAGGAAGAGCGTTGGCGTGCTGGGCGAACTGGACAGCGGGAAATTGTGTGTAGGACTCCCACAGTACAGGCACAGCCACAGGCGTGGACGGTGACTCCTCTCCGCTGACGAAAGGCGACTGGCTCCCAGTTGCATGGGGATGGCACTCCCGACGTCATCAGACGGCGCTCCGCTGCTGGAGCAGGGAGGAGGACTGGTGCCGGAAGAGCCCCAGGAGGTGGGATTTGGAGCCGACGTGTGGGTCGGAGAGGCTCCGCCCTCCGCTGTGCGCTGCGCTCCCGCAGCCGGATAGCGACAGAGAGCGGCTGGAATGACAAGGCGCTGCGGAGCGCATATCGGGCGAGCCTCAGCCAACAAGTGCAAGATGAGCTGGCCGCTCGGGATGAGACCCAGACGCTGAGGCTCGCCCGATACGCGTTTCGTAGCGCCTTGTCATTCCAGCAGCTCTCTGCCGCTATCCCGGTTAGCTCAGTTGGTCAGCGTGTGGCGCTCATAACGCCAAGGTCATGGGTTCGACCCCCCGTACTGGCCACTCTTCTTTATGTGCTCCAGGAACAACAAAAGGGCTACAACCCACTGGCCCCCATATCCAACATCACACCACCCACCCACCTGTGAAACACCCTCGACAAGGCCGCTGAAAGACCGAGGAGAGGTAAAGAAAACAGCATGTCAAAGCAGAGTGGCAACAAACCTCTCGGCCACCGAGACTGCAAGAAGCAGATCAATGGGGACAGTGGACCCCATTATCCTCTACCCAAAATTTAGACCTCCAGTGTAGAGAATGCGGGCCGTGAAAGGACAACACCCCGGCCCTCATAACCAACAGTACTCCACCACAAGGTAAACAGCATGGCGGCAACAAATGCCCAGCCAAAGCGTCACAGACAGGATTCCAACCTGTGCGGGGAAACCCCATTGGATTTCGAGTCCAACGCCTTAACCTCTCGGCCACCGTGACTCCTTGGAAAAGACCAATGGGGGCAGGTGACCCCATTGTCCTAGAACCAAATTTTTGCTGATGTCAAGGATCAGCTGGCAACATGTGCATGGGAGGAAGACACATGGTTTGTGTGAGGGGCTACACAAGTCTTTCCACTTCTAGTTAAAAGCCAGGCACCTCACATTGTTTCCATAAAGTACCAAGGGATTGTCCTGTTGCCCTTGTATTTTGTGGGCAAAAAGGAGGCGTTTGCAAGTGGACCTCAGACCCTATCACTGGTCACCTGAACAGGGACTTGAATCCCGGACACTCAGATCAAAAGTCTAATGTTCAGGTGACTGGCTCAAACTTTGTCTTGTCTGACCACTCTTTTGTCCAGAAGATATTTGGCTAATGTGGTCTGTTTTATTAAACCTGCAAATGTCCAAATACACAAGGGTATTGTCTTTGTAGGGAGCATTGTAGTACATGTGACATGTATACTACATATGACATCAGAAATGATGGGTCTTTATTCAACAGAAGAAGAACAACATTTCTTTTAAATAACAGCATAGGAGCTGCTGAAACACAGAGAAGGCACTGCTGGGATTTGAACCCAGGATCTCCTGTTTACTAGACATGTCTGTCAAAAAATCACAACAGTATACAGTGTCTTCTCTTAAGGGCCCCTGCTTACCAGTTGATGGGGTTTGACTTGATTCCTTTTAACATAAAAGCATTCCGTCGTCCCTTAATCTATAATCCTGGCTGGCGCTTTTGCAAAAGATAATATTTTCAAGCAGAGCTTCTGTGTTTCACCAGACCTGTGCAGAAACAAACTGAAATCTGTGACTTGATCAACCTAACTTCTGATCAAATGGAAGCTGGAATGTGCTTTTGAAAAGTCATTGACACGCAGTTTGCCAATTGGGAACCACACACGTGCTGTGCAAGAGTGGAGCGCAAACATGAATGAACAGTGACACTGGTGACATCCACAGAACGTCCCTGGGTGGGCTTGAACCACCAGCCTCCCGGTTAACAGCCGAGCGCGCTGACCGATTGCGCCACAGAGACGCACACACTGCCAACTTCTGTTCAGTTGAAGCCATACTAACGCATGCTATGCGTCCAGCATGCCCTTTGTTTTGGATGTGACTCGCACCTTCTGGTGTAACAATCGAGGCATTGCAAACCAGGACACCAGCTTTACTCTTTGATGAACGCAAAGTGTTTTGGGGTACAATCCAGGGGTCTTGTGCTCTCACGGAAATGGGTCTGTCCTTTTTCAACATGAGTTGAGACGAAATGTATTAAAATAGACAGACTGCATTGGTCACTCAATCAGAATTTCTCAGTTTGCCAATTTCAGACTGCGTGACAAAGAATCAAGTCAAACTCCATCGACAGGATGGACAGGGAACAACAAAGCAGGGAAGATAAGGGATAGGGAGGAGAGGGGAAAGATGCGACCGCCTTTGTTGAGAGCCAGAGAAGAAGCTCTCATCTCTGCAAGGTCAAGTACAGTATGCCAGAAGATTTTACCTTGTGAGTTGTCCTCATTCCATAAAGGCCTGGATAGCTCAGTTGGTAGAGCATCAGACTTTTAATCTGAGGGTCCAGGGTTCAAGTCCCTGTTCAGGCGGTGAAGGTAGGCCCCTTCCCTGAATAACTTGTTTAAGTGAACCTTTTCGACCAAGCACCTTTGCGATCTTCCAGGACTGTGGGTAAACGCCATTCTCAATAATTAAACTGAAGATACAGTGCGAGACAGGCACTTTGATCAGCTTAGCCACAGCGCCAGCTGTGCATCTGGCACCAACACAAAAAAACAGTTCGCCAATGGGGAAAAATGTTCATACAAGGGAGGGAGTCCAAAGTCCAACACGTGTGAATTGAGAGTCCCTGGGTGGGCTCGGTTATCAAACTCGCTCCCGAGGAAATGTTGGAACTTGGGAAAGCATTAAGAATGGCAAGAAGTAGGATTAAGAATCCTACTTCTTGCCAAAAGCCTACCCTATGGTAGAAGATAAGATATGCCTTTATTCGTCCCTCAGTGGGGAAATTTGCAAGGTCCCGCAAGTTCCGCAACAGCAGTGGGAGTACCTCAGTATGTTTACAGACCATGGACTCCTCCTAAATTTAGATACATAGCCTTATCCATGCCAAAACCACACAACAACCTTGACCAAATCCTGACTGACATAACTGACTTGGTACATAATCACCGTCTCAACGGAACTGAATTAGCCCAACTGTTGACATTGACCACAGGCTCCAAGTATGGTGCTTTTTGTACGGCCATTTAGCCAATTTGGCCAAAGGGGAATTCAGAACACCCTCGTGGCCCATTGCCATTTTTATGGTACCTGGCGACTTCAACCAGTGAACTCCACTGTACCGCTTATCCTCATCGACGGACTGTATTCCCCACCCTTTACCAGCATGGGGACATTCCAACCCAAGATGAGAACACACTGGACCAGGTACACAGCAACATGGTACGTGGCAAAGACACAGCTTCACCCTACCCCCACTTTTAGCCCAGACTGAAAAAGCAGAGAACCCCCTTTGCAGCTGAAATTGCTCAGTTGGGAGAGCGTTGGATTGAATCTCTAAAGGTCCCTGGTTCAATCCCAGTTTTCAGCACAATTGCTGTTTACATCGTGAGTTGGCAAATAGTTTGTAAAGGGGTGACTTTGTTCTCTTGATTTCATCAACATCGATCACGACAACACAGCCAATGACATATTAAGACCAGACAAGTGCAGTTGGGAGGTGACATACAGAATCCTGATGCATATCATGTTACAATCAGACACAAACAGGATGTAGGACCCGACCTTGAGTTCGCGCAAATGTTCACAGCATTAGGTCTGCAAAGTGTTCAGCTGATGCACATTTACTGGAAAGGAAAATGGGCTTTTGTCACGGTAGCCATGCCGACACGAGCTAAAATGTTTCTCCCGCCAGGGCAACACCCACATGAAATTCAAGCTTTGCTTGCAGACGAAAAAGAACCAGCTGGAATGAGCAATCTGCACCTCCAAGTCTGAGTTTATGGTTCTTGCCCAGAAAAGCATAGCTCACAGCCGTAATTGTATAGTGGTTCCTACTCTGTGTTGTGGCCGCAACAACCCCGGCCGATTCAGGGTCATGGCAGGTGTGTGTTGCTTTTGTAATTGTATTGTCTGAAAAGACAAGATTGTCTGTCCACTTGAAGTGTGGTGATGTAAAAGTACACTAGTTTTGACCACACCTGTTATTTTAGTAAACATTATTAGCATGCAATGAATCAAAGTATAAGGTACGATGTCGGAGATCAAGAACGCTTTTGTTGGCAAAAAAAAAAAGCCATAACATATCATTTCGACAATACGGGTATCAAACCCGCTATTTCTTGCATGTAGAGCAAGAACTCTAGCCTTTGAGTTAAATCCCCCCGCTGCACAGGAAGGCTGCCACAATTTCTGCAACACCAAAACGCTAATTAAGATGTGTCATTTTGAGTCAACAAGACCATGTCCACGAAGGAGATGAGGTGACCGAGAGGTTAAGGTGATGGACTGCTAATCCATTGTGTTCTGCACGCATGGGTTCGAATCCCGTCCTCATCGGACTATACTAATGCACCAGTTTTGACACCACCTGTGTTTTTAGGAAACATCATTAGAATGCAATTAATCCAAGCATCCGGTACGATGTGGGAGATTGAGAATGCTTTTTGGGCAAGAAAAAGGCATAATATACCATTTGGAGAATGCAGGCATCGATTCCACTTCATCTCACATGTGAAGTGAGCGCTCTACCATTTGTGGTCCTACAAGAATGGGATTTGTTTTTGTGTACTTCGAATGAAATGTTTTCCGCATGTTGCAGAATTTTCCACAGGAAAGAAATCTTTAAGATGTATCACCAAAAGAGCTGAACCGCCCAATGTGGGGCTCGAACCCACGACCCTGAGATTAAGAGTCTCATGCTCTCCCGACTGAGCTAACCGGGCATTTTTCTGCCACGATATCACTTTTTAGTTTTTTTGAATTGATGTGGTCTTCTTGATGTTTGATCAATTCCACACCCAACCTAGTTTCTCAGGGAACAAAGGAGCGAGAGGTTCAGTCATAGCTGAGAACTTTGGAAGTGTAGTCATCTTAACCCTCCTGTTATGTTCATTTGCCAGGAACAGCCATGATGTTCCCGGGTCAGTTTGCATGTTTATTTATCTGCAAGATGTCCAACACCAAAAAAATCCCCACAAGCATTGTTAGTTATTCACGACTAACTCCATTACTAACTATTCTATCAATGTTTAGAGCAATGGTGTACCTTACCTCTCACAGGTAGTGGTTTAATTAATTTTAATTAATTAATTAATTGAATGAATCAGAGGCATCATGACCAGTCTGCATCAAAACATTATCTGAAATCCTGTGGCAGGTTTCTGGCATTGATTCTTAATTCAGTTGCCATCCCTGATAGATGGTAATGGTAATGGTAATCATGCCCGCGTGGCAGGCGAGTCTCTTTGCTTGTCTGACGTCTGTGTCGCATCCTGATTGGCTGGCAGCAAATGTCAACAACACGCGCGCGGCCCCCGCTTGGCAAGTGAGAATTCTACCACTGAACCACCAATGCCACGTGGGGACACACTGTAAGAGAAAAAAAATTCAACCGTCAAGTGGATGAGCCTCTGCAAAGTGGCGCTGAATGACAACACATCACAATGTCATACTCTTTGGATTCAAGCACCTTCTGCCGTAATGGGATCCACAACAATCACGTCAGCTGTGGATGCAACGTCAATTCGTTCTTGAAGGGCACGTGACAAAAAGAAGTACATGGTTGACAAATCAGCTGCCGAAGTTTCACTGACCAAGCACCCAGGCACTGCTGGGATTTGAACCCAGGATCTCCTGTTTACTAGACAGGCACTTTGACCAGCTTAGCCACAGTGCCGGCAGTGCATCTGGCACCAACACAAAAACAGTTCGCCAATGGGGAAAAATGTTCATACAAGGGAGGGAGTCCAAAGTCCAACAAATGTGTGAATTGAGAGTCCCTGGGTGGGCTCGAACCACCAACCTCTCAGTTAACAGCCAAACGTGCTGACCAATTGCGCGACAGAGACTACAACAGCATGACTGCAGTCAGGTTTCACTAAGTGCTGTCCACCTTAACTCTCGGGTGGTCCGGTCTGTTACGTTTCAGGTGTCATTCTGAATACTGCCCTTTAGCAGGAGAAGAGCCTTTGTACTTTTTCAACATGAGCTCTAAAGAAAGGTACAAGCTAAGATATACTGCATTGGCCGGGAATCGGACGCGGGCCTCCCGCTTGGCAAGCGAGAATTCTACCACTGAACCACCAATGCCACATTGGGAACCACTGTCGGAGAACAAATTAAATTGTCGAGTGGATGTGCCTCTGCAAAGTGGCGCTGACTGACGCACGGGATGCCAGGGGAGGCCGAGTACTAACAGAGCTGAGCGAGAGGGCATAAGAAAAAAATTTGTGACCTTGTGGTGGTTACCCGGCAGCACCAAGGATATGGCGCACGTCTGATGCGTAATGCATGCCAGGTGATGTTCATCTAGCGAGCGGACATTCTTGTGGGGGACAAGCTCAACAGTAGGAATGTTGAGAGAACTGACCAGTCCGCTATCAATGAAGTTCTCGTCCGCCCCAGAGTCAATTAATGCTGTGGTAGGAGAAGCTTCCCCCGTCCAGGATATCGTACCTTCCACCTGAAGTCGGCCCACCAAAGCGGATGACGCAGCCGGTGTGGTTGGAGCGGGCAGTGCCAGCAGCTGGGGAATATCCCTGGTGGAGGAAGAGCGTTGGCGTGCTGGGCGAACTGGACAGCGGGAAATTGTGTGTAGGACTCCCACAGTACAGGCACAGCCACAGGCGTTGACGGTGACTCCTCTCCACTGACGAAAGGCGACTGGCTCCCAGCTGCATGGGGACGACACTCCCGACGTCATCAGACGGCGCTCCGTGTTTTGTCTGAGTCACGGCTGGTGTGTGTTGCTTTTTGTTGTTTTCTTGCCTGAAAGGACTTCTCGCTCGACCCAATTTTACTCTTGGCGAAACACTGATAATCCAGAACATAGCCTTAAACTGCAGGTGCATTAGTTGGAGGGCTCGTGGCCACCTGGTCACCTGAACAGGGACTTGATTCCCGGACACTCAGATCAAAAGTTTAATGTTCAGGTGATTGGCTCAACCTTTGTCCAGAAGATATTAGGCTTGTCCATGTGGGCAGTTTAAGACCTCTGGCCATTTCGGGACAGGGGCTTCTTCATCTCTGCAAGGTCAAGTACAGTATGCCAGAAGATTTTGCCTTGTGAGTTGTCCTCATTCATCAAGGCCCTGGATAGCTCTGTTGGTAGAGCATCAGACTTTTAATCTGATTGTCCAGGGTTCAAGTCCCGGTTCAGGTGGAGAAGAGTTGACCCCACATTACCAGCATGGGGACATACCAACCCAAGATGAGAACACTCTGGGCCAGGTACACAGCAACATATGTGGCAGAAACACAGCTTCAACCTGGCCCCTCTTTTAGCCTCTACTGAAAAAGCGGAACACCACCTTTGCAGCTGAAATCGCTCAGTTGGGCGAGTGCGAGAATTAAGATTTAAAGGTCCGTGGTTCAGGATTTGGAAGCGTTCAGCCAAATCATGCGAGCAAGACGCGAAAATATGAACATTTCCAGGGCCGAGGCCAAAGCTTTAAAAGAATTAAGAACAAACAGACAAATCGTAATCAAACCAGCAGATAAAGAGAGCGCGGTGGTGATTTTGGGACGAGAACAGTACACCCAAGAGGTTTATCGACAGCTGAACGATCAAAGATATAGAAAACTACAAAATCCAATTGTTCGGCAGACAATGCCAATGGTACGAGAGATCGTGTGTAAATTGTATTATAAAAAGTTCATCCTAACCATCAGAAATAAGTTCAGACAATGGTCCGGCGTTCGTGCAAAAAGTAGGGTTAGCCTAACCCTAACCCAAACCCAAACCATATTGTACAACAACTGCGAATAAAACAAAGGTTCGGGTTTGTCTATCATCCCCAGTCCCAGGGAATGGTAGAACGAGTAAATGGGACACTCGAAGCCAAGCTCAATAAAATCTGTGCTAGCGGAAAGTTAAATTGTGCGGATGCACTAACAATTGCATTAATGAGCTATCGCATGCAAACTAACAGAATTACACATCTAACACCGCATGAGATGCTTACGGGTCGACCAATGCCAGCACTGCATTTGAGAGGGCCTTATAAAGGGCCCCCACTTGAGCAGTTGCAAAATGAATTGACTATATAAAATATGTTAACTGCCATACATGGAGCTATCTATGTGCAGGAGAAAAACAGGGTTCCTGAGTCGACAAAGGTGACTTGGTGGTGCCAGGCAACCAGGTGTACATCAAAGTGTACAGGCGAAAGTGGCACGAGCCAAGACGATTGGGACCCTATAAGGTGGTTGAGCAGCCTTACCTATTTCCCAATCCGGACGATCGTGAGGATGATGGCACTGACTCAGAGGACTCGATGAGCCATGAGGTATGACTGTTGCTATGATTGGCAAGGGAGCCGGACCTTGAGCTGAACATCACCATCTTTAAGTCACTATGTGAGTCCTCTTCACGAACTATGCTGATAATGCTTGAGAAACCGCCATGCCATGGACAGGACTGATCTAGAAGGGCAAGGGACTTGACGGGACTGAACAACAATGCACTCACTTACAGTTAATAAGTGTGGGTAATACCAGTCAATCAGTAGTAACACGTGTACTGGTTCAGTTGTTCAGCACTACTTACTATGTTAGGAGTATATCAGTCACTCACTATTCCAGTTGCCTTATACAGTACTTTAGAGCATTAAGGACTTTACACGGTCACTATAGACACAAAGGTGTGTTTTGTTTAGATTTGTTTTGCAGTTAGATTCCATTTATATATTAAAGGGTGTAGTGGATATGTTATTCATGTAACTCATAAATTGCAATAGTCACCAGACACTCAAATAGTAAGCATAGGGTCAGAGTTAGGAAGGGAATGTTCCAGCGAAGTTGGCGCCAACCAAGGGAACCCGCCGACTGAGCCATTCCGGAGGACCGCCCTCCTCCTACATGTGATGTGGCAAGTCACCACCTCATCTCGACGAAAGGAGCCCCTCATTACAAAGGGTCCCTCCAGATGACATCGTGCTGACCATCGGCGGGTGGTCGAAGAAAGGGACTGAAGATGGCCAACACCGTTTGTACAGAGGCACAATAATCCTCTGGGCGGTGAAAATGTGAGCAGAAACATTGCTCTTAACCAATTCTGCTCTCGCCCTGGGCCTTGAATCCCAGACCACAACACTTCCCCTTCCCCAGGCCCATGTTCCAGGAGGGCAGCGAGATCCCTTTGAATGTCATATGTGAATTCTCTTCGGAAATGGTAACGTGCCAAGGGGCCAAGACTGGACCAAGAGACATTATTTGTTGTTTTGGGAGTTTGGTACCCCCAAAAGGGGGGAATATATTGTAAAATGACTACTCTTTTGCACATTGCATATGACTTTTCTTCTTGGTAAACTCTAGTTGAACTTAAGAGGGCTACGTGACTTGGGGAGGCCAACCTGACCTGATTGTTACACAAGATGTTTTCGGATGTTTGGAGTCCAAGATGTTCTGCCAAAATACTTAGGTCCAGTCAGGAGGCATGACCAGATAGGGACTGAATTCTGGAAATCCACGTCATCGTTATTGTTCATGAGGTCTATGTAATTGCTGTATTAAATAAACAAGAGGACCCTTTCCCGACAACTGCAGACGTGGTTCGTGTTGCATTACTTGCCAACAAGAGGAACCCGACGAGTACGGGGACCAGCTGTCCCTGCACCTGGACCTGATGGCGCGAGGGGAAGTGGTTTCCCCCTCCCCGGCAACAGAGGCCCTCTGCCGTTGGGAGTCAGAGAACTTACTTGACGACACCCCACTGCTGACTTCCACGCCGCCAACGAAATCACCTGTGGAAAAAGAAGGCCAATGGGAAGAGCTGCTGGCGGACATCAGTTTCGACAGCTCCATGTCCGGCTCAATTGGCGGGAGCCAAAAGCAACTGAATTTTTCGGTAGAGAAGAAGAAGAAAAAAGCGCATAGCCAAAGTTCCATCCGCCCTCGATTTGCCCCCCCCCCCCCTTAACACAATCTCCCCCGCCCTACACACCCTAATTAGAAAAGATAGGGAACTAGCCGAACAAAAACCTGAGGAAAAGGATAACCTAACCAAAAGGGAAAGAGCCGCACTAAAGGAATTGAATAGGGATAGCTCCATAGTTATCAAACCGGTGGACAAGGGATCATCTATAGTAATTCTTAGCAGAGAACAGTACATCTGGGAGGGACAAAGACAATCAGGGGACCCCACTTATAAAAAACTTACACAACCCATGTATACACAAACGATACCCCTAGTTCGAAAAATCATCAAAGAACTCATCTATCAAAAATCCATCAAAACCCGAGACTTGGAATCCCCCACACCACATCCCCCGGGTAGACCAATTGTATCGGATTGTGGTAGTGAAACATATGGTACGGCTATATTTATTGACTTCTATCTTAACCCACTCTCCAACAAACATTTGGCTTATGTGAAAGATACCTACAATTTTGTCGAGTTAGTCCAAAAAAATTAAATTGCCGGCCCAGGCCTTCTTTTTTTCGCTAGACGTGGACAATATGTACACGAATATCGATACCAAGAGGGGCCTAGAAGCTGTCAAATACATATTTGATGAATACCCTGACAGGACAAGACCCCAGAAACAACTTTTACAATTATTGGAAATTAACCTCACTGGAAATGATTTTGAATTTAACTCAGAGTACGTCCAGTGGCTGGGCTTGTTGTGGGCGACCTGATGAGACCACCACTTAGCATGTGGCATGTGCGAGAGACTAGTCCGGGCGAGACCGGTGCAACTCATACTTACCTGGCAGGGGAGATACCATGATCAAGAAGGTGGTTCACCCAGGGTCGAGCCATTGCACATGGGTTGAGCTGACCTCTGCGAATTCCCCAAACGTGGGAATCTCGACTGCGTAATTTGTGGTAGTGGGGGACTGTGTTCGCGCTCTCCCCTTATCCTGTGTTTAAAACAAGAGGCAGGTGCAGCACCGCGCTGAGCTCCTTGGCTTGCGAGTGCAGCCAGACCAAGCAAGAAACGACCAGCCCAGCACTACCAATGCTTGCTGGAAAGGTCTGCCCGTCCGCGGGAGACAACCAACCAGCCATGAGGCCGATCTGCTCTCAGTCAGGAAACCTCAATGAGAAACGGCGACAAGACAGAGAAAGGGGCGTCGGCAACCATTTCGATTGATCTGCGTCTAAAGTTCAAGGTTTGCTCGCAGGCAAATTTGAAGCAGCGAGAATGAGCAATCCGCACCTCTGAGTAGGAGTTCATGGTTCTCACCTAAAAAAGGATAGCTTATAGCCGTAATTGTGTTGTTGTTTGTATTCTGTGTTTTGTCTGGGTCACGGCTGGTGTGTGTTGCTTTTTGTTGTTTTCTTGCCTGAAAGGACTTCTCGCTCGACCCAATTTTACTCTTGGCGAAACACTGATAATCCAGAACATAGCCTTAAACTACAGGTGCATTAGTTGGAGGGCTCGTGGCCACCTGGTCACCTGAACAGGGACTTGAATCCCGGACACTCAGATCAAAAGTTTATTGTTCAGGTGATTGGCTCAACCTTTGTCTTGTCTGACCATTAACTCTTTTTGTCCAGAAGATATTAGGCTTGTCCATGTGGGCAGTTTAAGACCTCCGTCGATCTTGGAGGTGGCAATTTCGGCACAGGGGCTTCTTCATCTCTGCAAGGTCAAGTACAGTATGCCAGAGGATTTTGCCTTGTGAGTTGTCCTCATTCATCAAGGGCCTGGATAGCTCAGTTGGTAGAGCATCAGACTTTTAATCTGATTGTCCAGGGTTCAAGTCCCTGTTCAGGCGGAGAAGAGTAGACCCCACATTACCAGCATGGGGACATACCAACCCAAGATGAGAACACCCTGGGCCAGGTACACAGCAACACATGTGGCAGAAACACAGCTTCACCCTGGCCCCTCTTTTAGCCTCTACTGAAAAAGTGGAACACCACCTTTGCAGCTGAATCGCTCAGTCGGGCGAGTGCGAGAATTAAGATTTAAAGGTCCGTGGTTCAAACCTGGGTTTGAGCACAATCCCTGTTTACGTTGCGACTTTGCCAATAGTTTGAAAATGCTTATTGGCAGGCTGAAAGGACCTTAACTTCATTCATCAAAGGGCCACCCCTCCAGACAACGTTAGAGGAGGTTACAAGCCAAACCTGTCAAGCCGTGATTGTGATTTCATGTTTTGTTGAAGAAAAGCCCATAATTTGTGGAACAATTTTCCCTACAAGGGAGAAACATTTGTCGATTTGGACAATTGTCAATATGCCCCCACTTTGGACACATCGTCTTGTGTCATTGTTTGGCAACTGCTTCACCAGTCCCCTTAAAGGGCTCACCCTAGGAAACTGGGTGGAAGCAAGGCCGTTCAATTCCTTCTTTCACAAAAAAATCAAGGTGACAAATGGGAACAAGGATATGTGCTTGATCCCTGAAGGTGTGTACACGGGCATCTGTCCCCAGTTTGGACACACAATCCATATTTCCCGGATGACTGATCGGGTGCGTCACTGGCCTGCACGAAGGGGCTCATAGGAAGGAGGTGGCCGCTGTGGTGTCGTTGCATGCAAACAACATCCTCATCCTTGACACAACGAAGACCAAGGAGGAGAATAATCGTGGATTCGGTCCGCTTACACTGGCAGGATTTCACCAGTCCTGTTGAAAGCCTGGCCACTGGTGTGGTTTCCGTCATGCAGTGGTTCGCCTAACACTGAAGACACTCCTTTGCCGGCGCTGTGGCTTAGTTGGTCAAAGTTCCTGTCTCGTAAACAGGAGGTCCTGGGTTCAAATCCCAGCAGTGCCTTGCATATGTGTTTCAGCGACTCCATTTTTTTCTCTCCAACATTTCAAGTAAATGTTTTGAATCAGACGTCATGTTCTGTTGAAGAAATATCCATCATTTCTGATGTCATATGTAGCATAAATGTCATATGTACTACAATGCTCTCGACAAAGGCAAAAACATTGTGCATTTGGACATTTGCGGGGCTAAGAAAACAGACCACATTAGCAAAACAAAAGAGGTTCGGGTCTAACATTTAAGGGAAGCGCTCTACTATCTGAGGTAATTCCCCTGCTGCTGCAATGTTGGCAGAGAAGGTCCAGTCACAGAACTATTTTGGTTCCTTTGCTGGAGTACGTCAAAGTGACATTGTCTCTGCCTTGCTGAGTGCAGACATAAAGCGGTCCCTGGTGGTCTAGTGGCTAGGATTCGGCGCTCTCACCGCCGCGGCCCGGGTTCGATTCCCGGTCAGGGAATTGACATTTGGGTAGGTTTTGACTGGAGCTAGGATTTGTCTTCGGCCTCAGTCGAATGGTTGGGGTCATCTTGAAGCACAAACCGTTGTCATCCTGAAGCGAATGACAACAGAAATATAAACAAAACATGGACAACACAATAAGACAAGGTCCTCGACTGAGAATGCTGTCAGGACTGGGTTTAGGGTGAGACAGAGCATTTGTCGGATGCTCAGGGATAGATCCTTGTTAGAATAAAATGTAGATAGAATGAATATAGCATCAGTTATCACCCTTATATCCATTTGCTTAGACAATAGAAAGAGTGTTTGAATGTGCTGAAGAAGAAATGTTCCTGTGACCCTGATCAGAGACCCCCAGCAACCCCCAGGTCCTGGAGGTGCCTGGATGCGCCAACCGCAACCCTGCAGATGTTCACGTTAATCCTGCAAGAACGTGTCAAGATAAGAACTCATAAAACAATAAAAGTAATTCCTCTCACATACACACACATACACATAGAGAAACAAATACAGCTCGTGCAACTGCCACCCCTAGAGTTGCATGACCATGTAGTAGGGACCCCCGAAAGAGAATAAATAAAGAGGAGTTTGAACTCAGTGGAGCGGCATGTCACTGGGTATGTGGTTTCACTCTCCTCGCTGCGAGTAACTTTGAATATTGTTGTCTGTCTCTTCTGTATTTCTGCATTTAAGTGTTTTTACAAGTGCCACAGGAGTTTGAACCTGACAACCCACTGACTCACAACGACCTTGCACATCTACACGTGTCAGGGTTAAACATATTGGCCTCTCATGTTACATGGTGTGACTAGGGACGTGGAGTCAGTACTTCAGTCTCCGCATTGAACGTCTGCAGCAACTGCCCTAAGCCACTTGCTGCCGCTGCCTTTGCTCAGAATGAAGTCACAAGAGTGCCATACAGACTGACTCATTGAGATAACCAGAGTCCTGTCTCTGAATTTGGACACAGGTCAAGTGGCTGGGCTTGTTGTGGGCGACCTGATGAGACCACCACTCAGCATGTGGTATGTGCGAGAGACTAGTCCGGGCGGGACCGGTGCAACTCATACTTACCTGCCAGGGGAGATACCATGATCAAGAAGGTGGTTCACCCAGGGCGAGGCTCAGCCATTGCACATGGGTTGAGCTGACCTCTGCGAATTCCCCAAATGCGGGAATCTCGACTGCATAATTTGTGGTAGTGGGGGACTGCGTTCGCGCTCTCCCCTTATCCCGTGTTTAAAACAAGAGGCAGGTGCAGCACCGCGCCGAGCTCCTTGGCTTGCGAGTGCAGCCAGACCGAGCAAGAAACGACCAGCCCAGCACTACCAATGCTTGCTGGAAAGGTCTGCCCGTCCACGGGAGACAACCAACCAGCCGTGAGGCCGATCTGCTCTCAGTCAGGAAACCTCAATGAGAAACGGCAACAAGACAGAGAAAGAGCGTCGGCAACCATTTCGATTGATCTGAGTCTAAAGTTCAAGGTTTGCTCGCAGGCAAATTTGAAGCAGCGAGAATGAGCAATCCGCACCTCTGAGTAAGAGTTCATGGTTCTCACCCAAAAAACGATAGCTTGTAGCCGTAATCGTGTTGTTGTTTGTATTCTGTGTTTTGTCTGAGTCACGGCTGGTGTGTGTTGCTTTTTGCTGTTTTCTTGCCTGAAAGGACTTCTCGCTCAGCCAAAGCAAAGCCAGGTAAAAACGTAATCATTTGTACCTTTGTTGGAATAGTTGCATCTTGTGCCTGTAGTGACACTGCCTGCAGTGATGGTTATTTCACCACCACCACCTGCTCATACCCCGTTGGAGCAGCAGCAACCACCTCCTGTGTCAAAAAACTCAAACAAAAACCATGTCTGTGCTGTGGCCAACCAAAATGAAAATATCAAGTGGATGGGACATCAACCACGACGTTCATCAACAAGGCCCTGTCAGATAATCTTATTGCTGCAGAAGGTCTGACAGACCCGAAGATGCCATTTAAAGATTTCAGTCAAACAGACTTCTTCCAGCGAGAGGTGGATGAGACAAGAAAGAGGGTGGAGGAAAAACAGCAGAAGAAGAGAAAGAGGGAGGAATCTCCTCCACCCCCTGTCCGAAAATGCCTCTGCAGGATGCAGCTGAAGCAGGGCCGGAAAAGCCCCCACATCCACGCTGGCTTCAGAGAAGTACATCTACTGTCCTGCCAAAGTGTTCTCCATCTATAGAGAGCACAGGATGGGAAAAGAGATGAGCTGGAGGGAGTTCCAGGCCTCTCCGTTTTATGAAAAGGAGAAACAAAGGCGGCAAAATAAATGAACAATGTGTATATTCTTTATTCATAACTGCTTAAATGTAGATTTTTTTTATTATTATTGAGAGTGTTCTTGAGTGTGGCAACCTGATAAATAAATATTCTTTGTGACATTGCATTGATTTTGTATTTTATTTCAAGCACTGGTATCAATATAAGCCTGATATGAATAGTTTGTAATTATATAGGGATTAATTGGAAAAAAATAATATTGTGGAGAAGAAAACTGTGACTTGACTGCTGGCTTAGACGGGATTCAAATACCTGACTTCATTTCTCCAAAGTCTCTCTGCTTGTCTGACATCTGTCTCGCATCCTGATTGGCTGGCACCAAATGTCAACAACACAAGCGCGGCCCGGCCAATGCTCTGACCAATTGCACAGAGACTACATCAGCATCACTGCAGTAAGGTTTCAATAAGTTTCTACTTCTGACAGAAATGTGCAAATACTCAAGTGCTGTCCACCTTAACTGTCAGGTGGTCCGTTCTCTTACTTTTCAGGTGTCATTCTGAGTTCTACCCTTTTGCAGGAAAAAGAGCCTTTGTACTTTTTCACATGAACTCTAAAGAAAGGTACAAGCTGATATACACTGCATTGGCAGGGAATTGGACCCGGGCCTCCCGCTTGGCAAGCGAGAATTCTACCACTGAACCACCAATGCCGCATGTTGGAGAAAAGTGGCTGAGCCTATGCAAAGTGGCACTGAATGACAAAATATCACAATCTCATACTCTTTGGATTTAGCTCCTTCTGGCGTAATGGGATCCACAAAAATCATGTCAGGTGTGGATGCACCGTAGACTCGTTTTTGAAGGGCAAGTGACAAAAAGAGGTACGTGGATCAAAATTCAGCTGCCAAAGTTTCACGGACCAAGCACCCAGGTACTGCTGGGATTTGAACCCAGGATCTCCTGTTTATTAGACAGGCACTTTCACCAGCTAAGCCATAGTGCCAGCTGAGCATGTCAACCTGGCAATGCTGCCTTTACTCTTCTAGACAGTAACTGCTTGCAACGTTGAGACAACGCCATTTGTCGTGTGTCATTCGGTCAGCAGGTGGGGAATCCCGTATATATTTGGCACCGATACAAAGGGTTTACCTATTGGGAAGAATGCAAGGGCTCTCCAAAAAAGTGTCACACGAGGGTCTGGAAATGGTCCCTGGGACTGACACAAATACCTAGGCTGTTAATCTGGACTAACATAACATAATACCCACATGGGAAACAAAATGCAGAGTGTGTGATTGCCTTTTAAAAAGTAGCCTCTGGAGGGTCAGGGTGGCCGAGTGGTCGAAGGCACTGCCTTCAGGTTGCAGTCTCGAATGAGGCGTGGGTTCGAATCCCACTCCTGACAGCTTCTTGCATCTTGAAGTGGCGTCACCCTTCATTCCAGAGTGGCCGAGGCTGTTACTCCTGGGCAGTAAACCAGGGGTGCTTTTCAAAATGTCTGCTGCTGAAAAGTGTACAAAGAAGACCTATTGTATCCCGGGGTCTTGCATTTCTCCTGAAAACAGGCTTTGTATCTCAACATGACCTCTGATAAAAAAAAGTATGGAAATACCAGTAGAGGACTGCTGGAATTGGAACCAATGAGCCCCTCTTTGCTAGACATGTAATTTGACCAACTAAAGCATCGTGCCTGTGAAGCATGCAAACTTGACTTGAATGGTGCCTTTAGTAGAAAAGGAAATCCTGTGCATCTGGCACGGACACAAAAACAGTTCACCAATGGGGAAACATGTTCATACAAGGGAGGGAGACCAAAGTGTCAATTGTCACCAGTGAAACACCCTCGAGAAGTAAACAAAACAGCATGTCAAAGCAGAGCGTCAACAATCCTCTCAGTCACCAAGACTGCAAGGAGCAGATCAATGGGGGCAGTGGACCCCATTATCCTCTACCCAAAATTTAGACCACGAGTGCAGAGAATGCGGACCGTGAAGGAACAACAAAAGCCCCCGTCGACAACACCCTGCCCCTCATAACCCCCCGGCCCCATAACCAACAGTGCAGAACCCAGTGAACTGCGAAACACCCCCATCAAGGCAACCAACCGACCAGGTAAAGGTAAAGAAAACAGCATGGCACGGAGAATGCGGTCTGTTAAGGATGAGTTAGTCGATTTTAGCTGGAAACATTTGATGCAATGGTGTCCTGTGGTCGATTAGCTCAGTTGGTCAGAGCGTGGTGCTAATAAAGCCACGGTCATGGGTTCATTGGAGGAAGGAAAGAAATCGGGGCACAAACACCAGTCATGTTCTCGGTCGGTAACCTATCACTCACGTCGGGTCCACCGCACCACTACCAGAGGTCAGCCCTGAGGAGCGACCAGAAGAAGGCATCCACCAATAAGGTAGAATTACACTAAGAGGTATTAATGCCGGGTTGTACAAATCGGGAACCTGTGGAAACGGTAATGCACATAAATTTACAGTTCGCCACTGTGCTGCTGAATCCAATCCAATCCAATCCAATCCACTTCATTTATATAGCACATTTTATAAACAGAGTTTCCAAAGTGCTGCACAGACGAGTAAAAATAAAAAGTAATAATCCAAAACTAAAAGAGCATTTAAGAAATAAAATAATAAAATAGATATTAAAATATTAAAAACAAGAAACAAAGCAATAAAAGTATAAAAAAATAGAACCAATTACAATAAAAACAAAGAACTAAAAGACACAGGACGATACGACTCACTCTGAGTTAAAAGCCAGAGAATAAAAGTGGGTTTTAAGACGAGACTTAAAGCTTTCGATATTGGGGGCCTTTTTTACTTGGGAGGGCAGAGAGTTCCATAGTTTGGGGCCGACCACAGAAAAGGCTCGGTCCCCCCTGGTCTTAAGTCTCGTCTTGGGCACCACAAGTTGGAGCTGGCCCTCGGACCTCAGTGACCGAGCTGGAGAGTAAACTTGGATGAGGTCCGAGATGTATTTGGGGGCCAGCCCATTCAACGCCTTAAAAACAAACAATAAAATCTTAAAATCAATCCTAAAACGAACAGGCAACCAATGAAGGGAGGCCAGAATTGGGGTGATGTGCTCCGCCTTTTTGGTTCCTGTTAAAAGCCGTGCCGCAGAGTTCTGGACTAACTGTAAGCGGGAGAGAGACTTTTGGCTAATTCCAGAGTAAAGTGCATTACAGTAGTCCAGACGTGATGAAATAAAAGCGTGCATGACTTGCTCAAAGTGTTGCAAAGATAAAAAAGATTTAATTTTAGATAAAAGCCGAAGATGATAAAAACAGGATTTTATAACTGCATTAATTTGTTTGTTGAGTTTAAAATCACTGTCTATTATGACGCCAAGGCTGGTGGCTGAGGGATGAATGTTGTTTTGGAGGGGACCGAAGTCTATAGGGGGGCCTTTATAGTTGAGGAGGATAGCTTCGGTCTTCTCCTCGTTAAGCATTAAAAAGTTGTGAGCCAACCAGGCCTTGACATCCCTTAAGCACTCAAGAAGGGGTGTCAGGGGGGCATGATTATTTTTTGCGAGTGGCAAGTACAGCTGGCAGTCGTCCGCATACAAGTGATAGGAGATGCCATGCTTTTTAAGTACTGCGCCAAGTGGGACCAGGTAGAGGGCAAATAAAATGGGCCCAAGAATTGATCCTTGCGGAACTCCACAGTCAAGCGGAGCAGTGGAGGAGTAAGATCCCCCAAGTCCCACGGCAAGGCATCTCCCTGACAGGTACGATCTAAACCACTCAAGAGCAGACCCCCTGACACCCACACAGTTCTCCAGGCGAGATAAAAGAATGGTATGGTCCACTGTGTCAAAAGCAGCAGTCAGGTCTAAAAGCACTAAAATGGCTGAACCACCAGAGTCAGTTATTAAAAATAGGTCGTTAAAAACCTTTAAAAGTGCAGACTCAGTGCTATGAAAAGCCCTGTAACCTGACTGAAAAGTGTCTAAAATCCCATTCTCATCTAAAAAAGGTTGCATCTGTGCAAGAACACTTCTTTCTAAAATCTTTGAGATAAAAGGCAGTTTAGAGATTGGCCGATAATTTGATAAAATTGAAGGATCCAGACTATTTTTTTTCAACAAATGTTCAACAGTAGCCTTTTTACAGAAAGATGGCACGGTACCAGAGGCCAGGCTACTGTTGATGATGGCACACACAGAAGGACCCACGGTTGGCCACACCTCCCTAAAAAAGCGAGGTGGGACTGGGTCGATGGGGGAAGAAGAAGGCTTAAGACCCTTTACCATCTCCGTGATAAAAGCCAGTGACACCGGTTCAAACTGATAAAAACCTTTAGAGCACTGTGTCAATGTGGGCATATTAAAAGAGGGGGGTGGTGATATATTACTTCGTACAGATGCAACCTTGTCCTTAAAAAACTGCAAAAAGTTTTCACACGTTTCATATGATTGTTCAAGTATAGTGGATGGACTGGGATTTAAAACAGAGTCAATACTTTTAAAAAGAACACGTGGGTTGTTAATATTGTCTGATATCAAGTCTGAGAGGTATTTTGTTTTCTCAGTCTTCACCACATTCTGATAATGTCTCCAACTGTCCTTGAGAATTTGATAGGAGACCTGTAGACCGTCTTTCTTCCACCTGCGCTCTGCTTTTCGGCATTCACGCCGGGCTGCTCGAGTGACATCATTGAGCCACTCTTCTTGTTTAGTTTTGGGGCGCATGACTTTCAGAGGAGCTAAACTGTCCAAGAAAGTCGCACAGGTAGAAGTAAAGCAGTTCATCAGCTGCTCGGTGTCCAGTGCAGCGTCGGAGGTCATAAAAGCCTCAGACGCAGTGGAGAACAGAGTGGCAAAGGCCGAGGCCGCGTCAGGCTTGATAAAGCAACCAAAGCGAACAGGAGCAGGCAGGCTGGTGTTACAGTGTGCGTCTAAGTCAGTAAGTGAATATAAGCTTCAGAACTAGTCTCAGAACTATATTGGTTCTTGAATTAACTCAGAGCAAATGACTACTGGATTGTGGGAGGGAGCAAAGCAGTGGCTCAACATATTTGACAGTGCATCCCATGCCGGAAAGCTCGAGGAGCCACAGAGGAACAAAAGATGGCTGACTTACCTCAAGACCACATTGAGCCTTCTCCACCAATTACCTATGGTGGCATGGATTGTTTTGGCCCCTTTCACACAAAACAAGGGCGTAAAGAACAAAAAATGTACAGTCTACTATTCACTTGTCTATGTTCTGGAGGTGTTCATATAGAGATGCTGGAGGACTTGACCACTGACTCATTCATCAATGCCCCAAGATGCTTCATTGCCATCAGAGGTGCTGTTTGGCACATCCGATCAGATCAGGGAACATACTTAGTTTGAACTAAAAATGAAATGGAAAAGTCTCTAAAGGAAATAAACACAGAAAGAGTAACAGACTACCTGGCAGACAAGCAATGCAACTTTGTCATGAATGCAAGCCATATGGGAGGTGTTTGGGAGCACCAGATCAGAACCATCAAAAGCGTGCTCATTTAAGTCCTAGCAAACAGTGCTGGCAGGTTGAGTGACAGTTCCTTGAGAACCTTTCTTTAGGAAGCCATGTCTGTTGTGAATAATCACCCTCTTACTGTGGACAATGTAAACAACCCATGTGTCTGGAACCACTGACACCTAACCACCTGATTACCATGTAGACATTTATTCCCATGCCACCACGTGTTTCCAAAATGGCACTGCGGACGGCTGCCTTGGTGTGTTGGTCCTCCAGCACCTGGACTCCGCAGGAACCTATGCTAGGATCCTGTTTGTGGACTTCAGCTCCGCCTTCAACACCATCCTCCCAACTCTGCTCCAGGAGAAGTTCTCCCAGCTGAGCGTGCCTGACTCCACCTGCAGGTGGATTACAGACTTCCTGTCTGACAGGAAACAGTGCGTGAAGCTGGGGAAACACATCTCAGATGCAAAAACCGTCAGCACCTGATCCCCCCAGGGCTGCGTTCTTTCTCCTCTGCTCTTCTCCCTGTACACAAACAGTTGCACCTCCAGTCACCAGTCTGTCAAGCTCCCGAAGTCTGCGGACGACACCACCCTCATCGGACTCATCTCTGACGGCGACAAGTTTGCCTACAGGTGAGAGGTTGACCATCTGGTGAATTGGTGCAACCTGAACAACCTGGAGCTCAACGCCCTAAAAACAGTGGAGATGGTTGTCAACAGGAAGAACTCAGCCTCTCCTGTCCCCATCACCCTCTGTGACTCTACAATTGACATTGTGGAGTCCTTCCGCATCCTGGGTACCATCATATCCCAGGACCTCCAGTGGGAGCCGAACATCAGCTCCCTCATCAAGAAGGCACAGCAGAGGATGTACTTCCTACGTTTCTATGGCAGCTGAAGAAATTCATCCTGCCAAAGACAATGTTGGTGCACTTCTACAGCTCCATCATTGAGTCCATCCTCACCTCCTGCAATCTCCCGTCCCTCCAGGATCTGTACGCCTCCATGACCCTAAGGCGTGCAGAAAAGGATTGTGGCCGATCCTTCTCAACCCGGACACAGTCTCTTTGAGAGGAGGCTGCGGTCCATCAGGACCAAAACCTCACGCCACAAGAACAGTTTCTTCCCGTCTGCTGTCAGCCTCATCAACAAGTCCCGGAACCCCCCCCCCCGACACTGTTCACACCCCACCTCTGCCTCATCCTGCCACTTTGACACTCTATATGCGTTAAATTAACGCTCAGTTTGGACTCTTAGGTGAGAGTTGAAGACTCGACGAACGGGAGACTCTGCCAGACGTTCCCAGCACACCCTCACTACTCGTTTGGGTCTACCAGGTCTGTCCAGCATCCTCCCCCGCCATCTAATCCAACTCATCACCAGGTGGTGATCAGTTGACAGCTCAGCCCCTCTCTTCACCCGCCTGTCCAGAACATGCGGACGCAGGTCTGATGACACGACTGCAAAGTCGATCATAGACCTGCAGCCAAGGGTGTCCTGGTGCCAAGTGCACTTATGGACATCCCAGAATTTCTAGGCGCAGCCAAGGTGTTGAGGGAATCTGTTTCAGGGGCCTTAGAATCTCATCTCTGCTATTTGCAGATGATGTGGTTCTTATGGCCTCTACGGGCTGTGACCTTCAGCGCTTACTGGGACGGTTTGCATCTGAGTGCGAAGCGTCTGGGATGAGACTCAGTACCTCCAAATCAGAGGCCGTGGTTCTCAGTCGTAAAAGGGTGGAGTTTTCCCTTCGGGTTGGGAATGAGGTCCTACTCCAGGTGGAGGAGTTTAGGTATCTTAGGTATGGTCACGAGTGAGGGAAAGTGGGAGCGTGAGGTCGACAGACGGATCGGCGCAGCCTCGGCAGTAATGCGGTCGCTGTAACGGACCGTCGTGGTTAAAAAAGCTTTCAATTTACCGGTCGATCTATGTTCCCACCCTCACCTATGGTCATGAGCTTTGGGTCATGACCGAAAGAATGACATCTCGGATACAGGCGGCTGAAATGAGTTTCCTCCGTAGGGTAGCTGGACTCACCCTAAGAGATAGGGTGAGGAGCTCAGTCATCCGGGAGGGCTCAGAGTAGAGCCGCTTCTCCTTCACATCGAGAGGAGTCAGTTGAGGTGGCATCAGGACCAAATCCTCACGCCACAAGAACAGTTTCTTCCCGTCTGCTGTCAGCCTCATCAACAAGTCCCGGAACCCCCCCCCCCGACACTGTTCACACCCCACCTCTGCCTCATCCTGCCACTTTGACACTCTATATGCGTTAAATTAACGCTCAGTTTGGACTCTTAGGAAAAACAATCAGACTGCAGTTCCGGAACAACAAACAAAAAACAGACCGTGTACATATATTTATACTGTATACTGTATATTTTGTATTTTCACTTTTTAATAGATGTGTCTGCACCTACTTCACCAAAACAAATCCCCAGTCGAGAGGAGTCAGTTGAGGTGGCTCGGGCATCTAGTCCGGATGCCTCACGGACGCCTCCCTGGTGAGGTGTTCCGGGCATACCCAGCCGGGAAAAGGCCCCGGGGCAGACCTAGGACACGCTGGAGGGATTATGTCTCACAGCTGGCCTGGGAACACCTTGGTGTCCTCCCGGTGGAGATGGAGGAGGTGGCCGGGGATCGGGAAATCTAGGCTTCCCTACTAAGACTGCTGCCCCCCGCGACCTGGACCTGGATAAGCGAAGGAAAATGGATGGATGGATGGATGGACTTGTATACTAAAATGAGATGGAGATAATTGCAATATTTGTCGGAATAGTTCTGGAACAAATGGTGGAAGGAGTATCTGACCAACACTGCTCTGAGACAAAGATGGCATACGCCAAGAAGAAACATGCAAGTTGGAGATGTGGTGATCGTCAAAGAGGAAAAGGTTTCCGGAAACGAATGGAAACTGGCTGGGATTTTTCAAGTCCATAAGAGTGACAATGGACTAGTGAGGACAGTTACGGTGTTTCACGATGCTTCAATGTCCCGCAATGGCGTGTGAATGCACTCAAGAGCAATAAATGCATCGAGAACAGCAGTAAAGGAAGCGTGAACTCTTTACTGGACCAGGTCAGCTAAGTAACAAAGACCATACATCTGCAAGCTCTTCAAAGGACACGTAAAGAGTACAGCCATAGCAGAGGATGGTTTCGATCCATCGACCTCTGGGTTATGGGCCCAGCACGCTACCGCTGCGCCACTCTGCTGCTGACATCTGTACAAGTACCCAGCTTTGTGCGGCTCCTTTTGAGTGTCCTCTGTTGTCAGTGAACCTCACAAGGTCACAGTTTTTTTTCCTGATCAGGGCACAGGTTGGGTGGATGAGTGATCGAAAGCGCCAGATTAAGGTTCCTTACGCTCAGGAGGCACTGGTTGAAATCCCACAGCTGGCATTTTCCTGGTCAGCTCCATTATCCACGACTGGAATGATTTGGCAGCAAAAGACTGTCAGATTGTACAAGACACCTGAACACCTTGAGAAGAAGATTAAGAGAGGTTTTGTTCTAATGAGAAGGGTTTGTTTGTTGACATTGTGACATACAAAAGAGGAACTCCCCGTCGGGGAATCGAACCCCAGTCTCCCGTGAGCAGGCCTTTTCTCTTAACCTGGCCTTTTTGATCAAATCCACAGCTGACCGAGTTTCTCGGGGAACACAAGAAGCGAGAGGTTCAGTCATCACTGGGAACTTTGAAAGTGTAGTCACCTTAAGTAAGGTCTGCTTTGGTGAACTTCAGAGGCATCATGACCAGTCTGCATCAAAACATTATCAGGTTTCTGGCATTGATTCTTAATTCAGTGGCCATCCCTGATCGATGGTAATGGTAATGGTAATCATGCCCGCGTGGCAGGCGAGTCCCTTTACTTGTCTGACGTCTGTGTCGCATCCTGATTGGCTGGCAGCAAATGTCAACAAACTGCAAAGTGGCGCTGAATGACAAAACATCACAATCACAACACACACACGGGATGCCAGGGGAGGCCGAGTACTAACAGAGCTGAGCGAGAGGGCATAAGAAAAAAATTTGTGACCTTGTGGTGGTTACCCGACAGCACCAAGGATATGGTGCGCGTCTGATGCGTAATGCATGCCAGGTGATGTTCATCTAGCGAGCGGACATTCTTGTGGGGGACAAGCTCAACAGTAGGAATGTTGAGAGAACCGACGAGTCCGCTATCAATGAAGTTCTCGTCCGCCCCAGAGTCAATTAATGCTGTGGTAGGAGAAGCTTGCCCCGCCCAGGATATCGTAGCTTCCACCTGAAGTCGGCCCACCAAAGCGGATGACGCAGCCGGTGTGGTTGGAGCGGGCAGTGCCAGCAGCTGGGGAATATCCCTGGTGGAGGAAGAGCGTTGGCGTGCTGGGCGAACTGGACAGCGGGAAATTGTGTGTAGGACTCCCACAGTACAGGCACAGCCACAGGCGTGGACGGTGACTCCTCTCCACTGACGAAAGGCGACTGGCTCCCAGCTGCATGGGGACAACACTCCCGACGTCATCAGACGGCGCTCCACTGCTGGAGCAGGGAGGGAGGAGTGGTGCCGGAAGGAGGAAGGAGGAAGGATTTGGAGCCGACGTGTGGGTCGGAGAGGCTCCGCCCTCTGCTGTGTGCTGCGCTCCCGCAGCCGGTTGTCGAGTCGATTGGATAGCGACAGAGAGCGGCTGGAATGACAAGGCGCTGCGGAGCGCATATCGGGCGAGTGTTAGAATAAAATGTAGATAGAGGTATTATTTTGTTAGTTATCACCCTAATATCCATTTGCTTAGACAATAGAAAGTGTTTGAATGTGCTGAAGAAGGAATGTTCCCGTGACCCTAATCAGAGACCCTCAGCGACCCCCAGGTCCTGGAGGTGCTTGGATGCACCAACAGCGACTCTGCAGATGCTCATGTTAATCCTGCAAGAATGTGTTAAGATAAGAACTCATAAAACATTAAAAGTAATTGCTCTCACATACACACACACATAGACAAACAAATACAACTCGTGCAACTGCCCCCCCCCCCCCCCCCCCCTTGAGTTGCACGACCATGTAGTAGGGACACCCGAAAGAGAATAAAAGAAGAGGAGTGTGAACTGCATATTCAGAGTGGAGCGGCATGTCACTGGGTATGTGGTTTCACTCTCCTCTCCTGTCTCTTCTGTATTTCTGTATTTAAGTGTTTTTTAAGTGTCACAGGAGTTTGAACCTGACACTTACTCTACAAATCAGTGGTAACCGTGGATCAGAATGAGGTCCCCAAACGACGCCAATGTCTGTGACAGCTGATGTTAAGGATCAGCTGATCAGAAGATACTTGGTTTGTGTGCGGGGCCACAAGTCTTTCCAGTTCCAGTTAAAAGCCAGGCTCCTCATGTAGTTTCCATAAAGTACCAAGGGATTGTCCTGTTGCCCTCGTATTTTGAGGGCAAAAAGGAGGCGTTTGCAAGTGGACCTCAGTCCTGGTCACCTGAACAGGGACTTGAATCCCGGACACTCAGATCAAACGTTTCATGTTCAGGTGACCGGCTCAACCTTTGTCTTGTCTGACCACAAACTTTTTTTGTCCAGAAGATATTTGGATTGTCCATGCGGGTAGTTGAAGACCTCAGTCCATCTTGGGGGTGGACATTTCGGGACTGGGGCCTCTTCATCTCTGCAAGCCCTCGGTGGAATTGTTGGGGTCACCTTGATGCGCTACTTGAGAACAATAAATCACGTACTGGGTTTCTACACTATTCCATGATAAGAGACCAATCTAGAGAACGCGGCCAGGATTAGGTTTGGTGTATTTGTCTGACGCTGAGGGATAGATCCTGGACTCATTTCCGATCCCACATCTCTTTTACAAAATACAAAGGATTCCTTGGAGAATGCAGGTATCGACTCTTCTACTACTACTACTTCTCGCATGCTAAGCAAGCACTTTACCATTTGAGGTAATTCCCCTGGTTTGGGGTATTTGTCGGATGCTAAGGGGTAGATCCAATCCCAACATCTCTTCTACAAAAGGCAAAGAGCTCCTTGGAGACTGCGGGCATTGATCCCACAACAAGACAAGACAAGGTGCTAGAGGGGAGAATGCAGTTAGGACTGGGTTTAGGTTAGGACTGGGTTTAGGGTGATACCGATGGCTGTATTTGGCCTAGATATCAGGATTGGGGCCCGGATTAGTATTCGCTACTTGGGAACATTTCATCAAAAAAAAAATGAGTTTATGGAGAATGCGGGTATTGATCCCGCTACCTCTCACATGCTAAGCGAGCGCTCTACCATTTGAGCTAATAATAGTCTCAGAACTATTTTGGTTCCTTTGCTGGAGTACGTCAAAGCGACACAGTCTCTACCTATCAGAGTGCAGCCATGATGCAGTCCCTGGTGGTCTAGTGGCTGGGACTTGGTGCTCTCACCGCCGCGGCCGTTGTTCGATTCCCGGTCAGGGAACTGACATTTGGTTAGGTTTTGAGTGGAGATAGGATTTGTCTTAGTCCTCGGTTTTTTCCTGATCAGGGCACCGTTTTGGGTTGTGTGGATGAGTGGTCTAAAGAACCAGATTAAGGCTCCTTTCGCTCAGGAGCCACTGGTTGAAATCCCACAGCTGTCATTTTCCTGGTCAGGTCCATCATCCACGACTGGAATGATTTGGTAGCAAAGGACTGTCAGATTGTACAACACAGCTGAGCACTTGGAGAAGAAGATGAATAGAGGTCTTGTTCTCCCGGACTGGTTGTTGCAACCGCAACCCTGCTCAAGGTTCAACGTGACATACAAAATAGGAACTCCCCGTCTGGGAATCAAACCGCGCAATCTTCCATGTGACAGGCGGAGATACTGGCTACTATACTAACAAGGACTGCTGCTGAGTCGATGTCGTGTTGATTGGCCAAAGCGGGATTCAGAACAGGCTTGTGGCCCATGACCGTTTTTATGGTAGCTGGAGACTTCAACCAGTGAAATCCTCCCCATTTTCTGTAGCTCTTATCCTCATCAACGGACTGTATTCCCCACCCGTTACCAGCATGGGGACATTCCAACCCAAGATGAGAACACACTGGACCAGGTACACAGCAACATACGTGGCACAGACACAGCTTCACCCTGCCCCCACTTTTACCCACGACTGAAAAAGCAGAACACCACCTAAGAAGCTGAAATACTCACTTTGGAGAACGTTAGACTGAAGTTGTAAAGGTCCCTGGTTCAAGCCCGGTTTTCAGAACAATCCCTATTTATTTTGTGACTTGGCAAATAGTTTGAAAATGCTTATTGGCTGGCTGAAAGGACCTTAACTTCATTCTTCAAAAGGCCAGACATCCAGCCATCCAGACAAGGTTAGAGGAGGTTACAAGCCTATTTACAAACCATTGACTCCAAGGGCACAAGTTGAGTCCACGGAGATATCAAAGTGACCCCGAGGGTGGCTAAGGTGTTTCTTTCAAGCCGCGATTGTGATGTCTTGTTTTGTTGAAGAAAAGCCCATTATTTCTGGAACAATTTTCCCTACAAAGGAGACATCTTTGTCCATTTGGACAATTGTCAATCTGCCCCCACTTTGGACACATCGTCGTGTTTCATTGTTTGGCAACTACTTTGTGACTTCACCAGTCCCGTTAAAAGCCCCTACTTTCAGGTTTCCATAGTGTAGTGGTTATCACGTTTGCCTAACACGCAAAAGGTCCCCAGTTCGAAACTGGGTGGAAACATGGCCTTTCAAGTCCTTCTTTTACAAAAAAAGTCAAGGTGACAAATAGGAACAATGACATGTGCTTGATCTCTGAAGGGACTTGAACACTCAGATTTAAAGTCTGATGCCCTACGAAGTGAGCCCCCAGGCCTTTGGTCAAAAGACTTGTTTTAATGTATTTGGAATTAAATGTTTTCAGCATGTTGAACAATTTTCAACAGGAAAGATATCTTACAGATGTATCAATAAAACTGCTAAATCGCCCAACGCGGGGCTCGAACCCACGACCATGAGATTAAGAGTCTCAAGCTCTACCCACTGAGCTAATCAGGCCTTTTGCTGCTCTCGATATCATTTTTTGTTCTGTTTTTATTGACGTGGCCATCCTGATGTTTGATCAATTCCACAGCTGACCTGTTTTCGCAGGTAACAGAAGGATGGCCGAGCGGTCGAAGGCGCTGCATTCAGGTTGCAGTCTCTAATGTGGCGTGGGTTCAAATCCCACTTCAGACAGTGCGGGGCTGCAAGTCTTTCCAGTTCCAGTTAAAAGCCCGGCTCCTCATGAATTTTCCATAAAGTACCGAGGTGTTGTCCTGTTGTCCTTGTATTTTGAGAGCAAAAGGAGGCGTTTGCAAGTGGACCTCAGACCTGGTCACCTGAACAGGGACTTGAATCCCGGACACTCAGATCAAAAGTTTCATGTTCGGGACCAAATGGTCCTTCGAGCCGAATATCTTCCCAGTGACCTGCAAGATTCAGAGGGAGGCAGGGATGTTCTGTGCCTGTTCTGAACCAACAAAGGTTGACTTCTTGATGGGTCATCGAGGTCCAAAAGGTTTACTTAACTAGTTTCAGCCCCACATTGGGCGGTGCAGCACTTTTGGTGATACATCGTCAAGATTTCTTTCCTGTGGAAAATTGTGCAACATGCGGAAAACATTTCATTGATGAAGTGGAATCGATGCCTGCATTCTCCAAATGGTATATTGTGTCTTTTTCCTGCTAAAAAAGCATTCTCCATCTCCAACATCGTACCTGATACTTTGATTAATTGCATTCTAATGATGTTTCCTAAAAACACAGGTGGTGTCAAAACTACTGCATTGGTATAGTCCCATGAGGATGGGATTCAAACCCATGCACGCAGAACACAATGGATTAGCAGTCCAGCACCTTAACCTCTCGGTCACCTCATCTCCTGCAGGACCTTTGTTGACATGGTCTTGTTGACTGAAAATGAGTCCCAACATCTGAATTAGTGTTTGGTAATGCAGAAACTGTGGTAGCCTAGTTAGAACCCAACCTTAAACTCCAGGTTATTTTGTTGAATGGCTAGTGGCGCAGTGGATGACGTGTTGCCTACGGGTTAGACAGCTGTAATCATATCGTGGTTCGTACTCATTGTTGTGTCCGCACCAACCCTGGGTCATGGCAGGTGTGTGTTGCTTTTGTTATTGTCTTGTCTAAAAAGTACTTTTCTCTCAACCCAATTGTAGTCTTGGCGAAACAGTGACAATCCAGAAGCTAACCTTAAATGACAGGTCCTTTTGTTGTACGAATAGTGGGGCAGAGGATAACTCATCTCAGAAGATTCAAGTTTCAACTCCTGGCTAGCTAGCAAATCTTTTCAATTAACCAGACTCTAAAGTTCAATTTTTGCTCGCAGACGAATTAGAAGCAACTGGGAGCAGCAATCAGCACCTTCGAGTCAGAGTTTTTGGTTCTTGCCCGGAAAAGGATAACTCTGCTCATGAGGTGCTCGGGTGTGTTGTACAATCTGACAGTCCTTTGCTGCCAAATCATTCCAGTCGTGGATAATGGACCTGACCAGGAAAATGCCAGCTGTGGGATTTCAACCAGTGCCCCCTGAGCAAAAGGAGCCTTCATCTGGTGCTTTAGACCACTCATCCACACAACCTAAAACGGTGCCCTGATCAGGAAAAAACTGTGACCTTGTGAGGTTCGCTGACAATGGAGGACACTGAAAAGGAGCCGCACAAAGCAGGGTACCTGCACTGTTTACGTGTCCGTTGACCAGTTTGCAGATGGATTGTCTTTGTTCCTTTTTACAATCCACATTTTAACACCCCATTATTGAAAGACGTAACGACCATCAGGAGGAGTGAGGTTATTGTGAGGACCTTTTGAACTCCGGTCCAACGCTCTCCCAAGTGGGCTATTTTAGCTGCGATGGGGGGTTCTGCTTTTTCAGTCGGGGCCTAAAGTGGGGGAAGAGTGAAGCTGTGCCTGTGCCATGTACTGCCGTCTTCGCCGACATGGCCTCGGTACTTGACGATCTGGCGACTCTATCTCCAGTCAAAACCTAGCCAAATGTCAATTCCCTGACCGGGAATCGAACCCGGGCCGCAGCGGTGAAAGCGCTGAATCCTAGCCACTAGACCACCAGGGACTGCTTTAGGTTTGCACTCAGAAAGGCAGAGTCTGTGTCGCCCTGACGTAGTCCAGCAAAGGAACCAAAATAGTTATAAGACTGGACCTTCTCTGCCAATGCTGCAACAGCAGGGGAATTAGCTCAAATGGTAGAGCGCTCGCTTCGCATGTGAGAGGGAGCGGGATCAATGCCCGCATTGTCCAAAATCTATTTTGTTTTTTGTGATTAAATGTTCCCAAGTACCAAACACTAATCCGGGCCCCAATCCCGATATCTAGGCCAAATACAGCCATAGGTGTCACCTTGTCTTGTCTTGTTGTGGGATCAATGCCCACAGTCTTCTAGGAGTTCTTTGCCTTTTGTAAAAGCGATGTTACGATCGGAAATGAGTCCAGGATCGATCCACGTGGTAGACCCGCGTCCGATTCCCGGCCAATGCAACAGGGCTGTTTTCATACCTTTCATCGTGAAAAAAAGTGCCAAGACCGTTTTCAGGACCAACTGATGACCTCTGAATTCCATCAGAAACGTCACACCTCTCGACCTGAGACTCTCCACCTGAGACTCTCCACCACAAGACTTGATTATCTAATCCAAATTCTGTCAATAGTGGCATTCTCAGCCACAACCTCAATGAGACGCCGTTGAACGCTCGGCCGTACTCACTAGCCTCAGAACAGCAAGACCTTCGATAGCTCAGTTGGAAGAGCGGCGTACTGAAGTGGTTCAAGCTGGCATCCTTATGTAGCTGGTTCAAGTCCGGCTCGAAGGACAATCCCTTTGCTCATGTTATGTCTGCCAGGAAAAAATGGCAATACCGTCTTGTCTGAAGGACCTCCGCTTCCCTGTCGATGGAGTTGGACTTGAGTCTTTGTCACGCAGTCTGAAATTGGCAAACTGAGAAATTCTGATTGAGTGATCAATGCAGTTTGTCTATTTGAATACATTTCATCTCAACTCCTGTTGGAAAAGGACAGCCATTTCCGTGAGAGCACAAGACCCCTGGATTGTACCCAAAAATACTTTGTGCTCATCAAAGAGGAAAGTTGGTGTCCTGGTTTGCAAAGCCTCCATTGTTACGCCAGAAGGTGCCAGTCACATCCAAAACAAAGGGTTCCATGGTGTAATGGTTAGCACTCTGGACTCTGAATCCAGTGATCCAAGTTCAAGTCTTGGTGGAACCTACTTGCCTTGCAGCAATCGAGTGTTTGGACTGTGTCTTCCTTTAACAGTAAGAGTATGATGACTTATTGACTTACTCTACAAATCAGTGGTAACCGTGGATCAGGATGAGGTGCCCAAACGACGCCAATGTCTGTGACAGCTGATGTCAAGGATCAGCTGATCAGAAGATACTTGGTTTGTGTGCGGGGCCACAAGTCTTTCCAGTTCCAGTTAAAAGCCAGGCTCCTCATATAGTTTCCATAGAGTACCAAGGGATTGTCCTGTTGCCCTCGTATATTGAGGGCAAAAAGGAGGCGTTTGCAAGTGGACCTCAGACCTGGTCACCTGAACAGGGACTTGAATCCCGGACACTCAGATCAAAAGTTTCATGTTCGGGTGACCGGCTCAACCTTTGTCGTGTCTGACCATGAACTCTTTTTGTCCAGAAGATATTTGGCTTGTCCATGTGGGTAGTTTAAGACCTCAGTCCATCTTGGAGGTGGACATTTCGGGACCAGGGCCACTTCATCTCTGCAAGGACAAGTAGAGTATGCCAGAAGATTTCTCTGCCAATGCTGCAACAGCAGGGGAATTAGCTCAAATGGTAGAGCGCTCCCTTTGCATGTGAGAGGTAGTGGGATCAATGCCCGCATTCTCCAAAACCTCTTTTGTTTTTTTGTGATTAAATGTTCCCAAGTACCAAACACTAATCCGGGCCCCAATCCCAATATCTAGGCCAAATACAGCCATAGGTATCACCCTAAACCCAGTCCTAACTGCATTCTCCTGTCTAGCACCTTGTCTTGTCTTGTTTGGGATCAATGCCCACAGTCTCCAAGGAGTTCTTCACCTTTTGTAGAAGAGATGTTGGGATTGGATCTACCCTTTAGCATCCGACAAATACCCCAAACCAGGGGAATTACCTCAAATGGTAAAGTGCTTGCTTAGCATGCGAGATGCAGCAGAATCGATACCCGCATTCTCCAAGGAATCCTTTGTATTTTGTAAAAGAGATGTGGGATCGGAAATGAGTCCAGGATCTATCCATCAGCGTCAGACAAATACCCCAAACCTCATCCTGGCCGCGTTCTCTAGACCAGTCTCTTGTCATGTAATAGTGAAGAAACCGAGTCCGTGAGTTATTGTTCCCAAATAGCGCTTCAAGATGACCCCAACCATTCCACCGAGGCCGAAGACAAATCCTCTCTCCAGTAAAAACCTATCCAAATGTCAATTCCCTGACCGGGAATCGAAAACCGGGCCGCGGCGGTGAGAGCACCGAACCCTAGCCACTAGACCACCAGTTATTTTGTAAAACAGGGAATAGAAAGCCCATGTTTCCACCCAGTTTTAAACAGGGGGCCTTATGCGTGTGAGGCAAACGGGATAACCACTAATTTATGGAAACCCGGAGTGGAGGAGGGGGGGGGTTATAAGAGTACTGGCGAAACTCAGAAAGCAGTGGCCAAACAATGAAACATGATGATGTGTCCAAAGTGGGGGCAGATTGACAATTGTCCAAATGGACCAAGATCTCTCCTTTGTAGGGAGAATTGTAGTTCACATAAGATGTTCCAGAAATAATGGGCTTTTCTTCAACAAAATGTTTTTGAATCAGAAATCTTGTTGTGTTGAAGAAATTCCCATTCTTTCTAATGCCATGTGTAGTACACATGTGACATATACTACAATGCTCCCTACAAAGGCAAAACCCTTGTGATTTTGGACATTTGGGCTAACAAAACAGACCACATTAGCAGGACAAAAGAGGTTGTCTTGACATTTCAATGAAATTGTCTATGTGTTGGGGAAGAGATCTGACCCCCACTGGAGGAGTTCAAGGTACCTTGGCGTCAAAACCTAGCCAAATGTCAATTCCCTGACCGGGAATCGAACCCGGGCCGCAGCGGTGAAAGCGCTGAACCCTAGCCACTAGACCACCAGGGACTGCTTTAGGTTTGCACTCAGAAAGGCAGAGTCTGTGTCGCCCTGACGTAGTCCAGCAAAGGAACCAAAATAGTTATAAGACTGGACCTTCTCTGCCAATGCTGCAACAGCAGGGGAATTAGCTCAAATGGTAGAGCGCTCGCTTCGCATGTGAGAGGGAGCGGGATCAATGCCCGCATTCTCCAAAATCTCTTTTGTTTTTTGTGATTAAATGTTCCCAAGTACCAAACACTAATCCGGGCCCCAATCCCGATATCTAGGCCAAATACAGCCATAGGTGTCACCTTGTCTTGTCTTGTTGTGGGATCAATGCCCACAGTCTTCTAGGAGTTCTTTGCCTTTTGTAAAAGCGATGTTACGATCGGAAATGAGTCCAGGATCGATCCACGTGGTAGACCCGCGTCCGATTCCCGGCCAATGCAACAGGGCTGTTTTCATACCTTTCATCGTGAAAAAAAGTGCCAAGACCGTTTTCAGGACCAACTGATGACCTCTGAATTCCATCAGAAACGTCACACCTCTCGACCTGAGACTCTCCACCTGAGACTCTCCACCACAAGACTTGATTATCTAATCCAAATTCTGTCAATAGTGGCATTCTCAGCCACAACCTCAATGAGACGCCGTTGAACGCTCGGCCGTACTCACTAGCCTCAGAACAGCAAGACCTTCGATAGCTCAGTTGGAAGAGCGGCGTACTGAAGTGGTTCAAGCTGGCATCCTTATGTAGCTGGTTCAAGTCCGGCTCGAAGGACAATCCCTTTGCTCATGTTATGTCTGCCAGGAAAAAATGGCAATACCGTCTTGTCTGAAGGACCTCCGCTTCCCTGTCGATGGAGTTGGACTTGAGTCTTTGTCACGCAGTCTGAAATTGGCAAACTGAGAAATTCTGATTGAGTGATCAATGCAGTTTGTCTATTTGAATACATTTCATCTCAACTCCTGTTGGAAAAGGACAGCCATTTCCGTGAGAGCACAAGACCCCTGGATTGTACCCAAAAATACTTTGTGCTCATCAAAGAGGAAAGTTGGTGTCCTGGTTTGCAAAGCCTCCATTGTTACGCCAGAAGGTGCCAGTCACATCCAAAACAAAGGGTTCCATGGTGTAATGGTTAGCACTCTGGACTCTGAATCCAGTGATCCAAGTTCAAGTCTTGGTGGAACCTACTTGCCTTGCAGCAATCGAGTGTTTGGACTGTGTCTTCCTTTAACAGTAAGAGTATGATGACTTATTGACTTACTCTACAAATCAGTGGTAACCGTGGATCAGGATGAGGTGCCCAAACGACGCCAATGTCTGTGACAGCTGATGTCAAGGATCAGCTGATCAGAAGATACTTGGTTTGTGTGCGGGGCCACAAGTCTTTCCAGTTCCAGTTAAAAGCCAGGCTGCTCATATAGTTTCCATAGAGTACCAAGGGATTGTCCTGTTGCCCTCGTATATTGAGGGCAAAAAGGAGGCGTTTGCAAGTGGACCTCAGACCTGGTCACCTGAACAGGGACTTGAATCCCGGACACTCAGATCAAAAGTTTCATGTTCGGGTGACCGGCTCAACCTTTGTCGTGTCTGACCATGAACTCTTTTTGTCCAGAAGATATTTGGCTTGTCCATGTGGGTAGTTTAAGACCTCAGTCCATCTTGGAGGTGGACATTTCGGGACCGGGGCCACTTCATCTCTGCAAGGACAAGTAGAGTATGCCAGAAGATTTCTCTGCCAATGCTGCAACAGCAGGGGAATTAGCTCAAATGGTAGAGCGCTCCCTTTGCATGTGAGAGGTAGTGGGATCAATGCCCGCATTCTCCAAAACCTCTTTTGTTTTTTTGTGATTAAATGTTCCCAAGTACCAAACACTAATCCGGGCCCCAATCCCAATATCTAGGCCAAATACAGCCATAGGTATCACCCTAAACCCAGTCCTAACTGCATTCTCCTGTCTAGCACCTTGTCTTGTCTTGTTTGGGATCAATGCCCACAGTCTCCAAGGAGTTCTTCACCTTTTGTAGAAGAGATGTTGGGATTGGATCTACCCCTTAGCATCCGACAAATACCCCAAACCAGGGGAATTACCTCAAATGGTAAAGTGCTTGCTTAGCATGCGAGATGCAGCAGAATCGATACCCGCATTCTCCAAGGAATCCTTTGTATTTTGTAAAAGAGATGTGGGATCGGAAATGAGTCCAGGATCTATCCATCAGCGTCAGACAAATACCCCAAACCTCATCCTGGCCGCGTTCTCTAGACCAGTCTCTTGTCATGTAATAGTGAAGAAACCGAGTCCGTGAGTTATTGTTCCCAAATAGCGCTTCAAGATGACCCCAACCATTCCACCGAGGCCGAAGACAAATCCTCTCTCCAGTAAAAACCTATCCAAATGTCAATTCCCTGACCGGGAATCGAAAACCGGGCCGCGGCGGTGAGAGCACCGAACCCTAGCCACTAGACCACCAGTTATTTTGTAAAACAGGGAATAGAAAGCCCATGTTTCCACCCAGTTTTAAACAGGGGGCCTTATGCGTGTGAGGCAAACGGGATAACCACTAATTTATGGAAACCCGGAGTGGAGGAGGAGGGGGGGGGGGGGGGTTATAAGAGTACTGGCGAAACTCAGAAAGCAGTGGCCAAACAATGAAACATGATGATGTGTCCAAAGTGGGGGCAGATTGACAATTGTCCAAATGGACCAAGATCTCTCCTTTGTAGGGAGAATTGTAGTTCACATAAGATGTTCCAGAAATAATGGGCTTTTCTTCAACAAAATGTTTTTGAATCAGAAATCTTGTTGTGTTGAAGAAATTCCCATCCTTTCTAATGCCATGTGTAGTACACATGTGACATGTACTACAATGCTCCCTACAAAGGCAAAACCCTTGTGATTTTGGACATTTGGGCTAACAAAACAGACCACATTAGCAGGACAAAAGAGGTTGTCTTGACATTTCAATGAAATTGTCTATGTGTTGGGGAAGAGATCTGACCCCCACTGGAGGAGTTCAAGGTACTTTGGCGTCTTGTTCTTGGCATTTAACATGACAGTTTACCAGTTGATCTACGTTGGATGCTCCACTGGTCCGCCACAGTGATGTGGGAGCTGAACCCAAAGGCAGAGCTCTGGTCCGATGGTCCTGAGCTTTGAGTCAGCACGGAAAAGATAAGATCGTGGGTAAAAGCAGCTGAAATGACTTTGTTTTGTGGTGTGGCTGGACTTTCTCTTAGACATGGGGGGTCGGGGGGGGGGGGGGGGGGCTGTGTCATCCGCGAGGAAATTGGACAAAAGCCACTGCAGAAATTTCATGTCAGTGTGAAGAATGTAGAAAGGAGCCATGCAAAAAGGGAAACAATCTCGAGTTATATTACACCGAAGTTGTTGCTATTATGAGCCATGCATTCATGTACTCTTAGACTATTCTTAAACCAAAAGAGTGCATCAGGGGGCATCCGGACTTGAACCGGAGACCTCTTGATCTGCAGTCAAATGCTCTACCACTGAGCTATACCCCCTCAAACACACCAAACATGGTTACACGATGGGAACTAAGCTCTGCATATGCACTAAACCAGCACACATCCTCATCGTGACTGGGAGAATTGAACCAACAGAGGTTGACTTCTTGATGGGTCATCGAGGTTTAAAAGGTAAACTTAAACAAGTTATTCCTTGTGCACTAGTTTCAGCCACACATTGGGCGGTTCAGCACTTTTGGTGATACATCGTCAAGATTTCTTTCCTGTGGAAAATTGTGCAACATGCGGAAAACATTTCATTGATGAAGTGGAATCGATGCCTGCATTCTCCAAATGGTATATTGTGTCTTTTTCCTGCTAAAAAAAGCATTCTCCATCTCCAACATCGTACCTGATACTTTGATTAATTGCATTCTAATGATGTTTCCTAAAAACACAGGTGGTGTCAAAACTACTGCATTGGTATAGTCCCATGAGGATGGGATTCAAACCCATGCACGCAGAACACAATGGATTAGCAGTCCAGCACCTTAACCTCTCGGTCACCTCATCTCCTGCAGGACCTTTGTTGACATGGTCTTGTTGACTGAAAATGAGTCCCAACATCTGAATTAGTGTTTGGTAATGCAGAAACTGTGGTAGCCTAGTTAGAACCCAACCTTAAACTCCAGGTTATTTTGTTGAATGGCTAGTGGCGCAGTGGATGACGTGTTGCCTACGGGTTAGACAGCTGTAATCATATCGTGGTTCGTACTCATTGTTGTGTCCGCACCAACCCTGGGTCATGGCAGGTGTGTGTTGCTTTTGTTATTGTCTTGTCTAAAAAGTACTTTTCTCTCAACCCAATTGTAGTCTTGGCGAAACAGTGACAATCCAGAAGCTAACCTTAAATGACAGGTCCTTTTGTTGTACGAATAGTGGGGCAGAGGATAACTCATCTCAGAAGATTCAAGTTTCAACTCCTGGCTAGCTAGCAAATCTTTTCAATTAACCAGACTCTAAAGTTCAATTTTTGCTCGCAGACGAATTAGAAGCAACTGGGAGCAGCAATCAGCACCTTCGAGTCAGAGTTTTTGGTTCTTGCCCGGAAAAGGATAACTCTGCTCATGAGGTGCTCGGGTGTGTTGTACAATCTGACAGTCCTTTGCTGCCAAATCATTCCAGTCGTGGATAATGGACCTGACCAGGAAAATGCCAGCTGTGGGATTTCAACCAGTGCCCCCTGAGCAAAAGGAGCCTTCATCTGGTGCTTTAGACCACTCATCCACACAACCTAAAACGGTGCCCTGATCAGGAAAAAACTGTGACCTTGTGAGGTTCGCTGACAATGGAGGACACTGAAAAGGAGCCGCACAAAGCAGGGTACCTGCACTGTTTACGTGTCCGTTGACCAGTTTGCAGATGGATTGTCTTTGTTCCTTTTTACAATCCACATTTTAACACCCCATTATTGAAAGACGTAACGACCATCAGGAGGAGTGAGGTTATTGTGAGGACCTTTTGAACTCCGGTCCAACGCTCTCCCAAGTGGGCTATTTTAGCTGCGATGGGGGGTTCTGCTTTTTCAGTCGGGGCCTAAAGTGGGGGAAGAGTGAAGCTGTGCCTGTGCCATGTACTGCCGTCTTCGCCGACATGGCCTCGGTACTTGACGATCTGGCGACTCTATCTCCAGTCAAAACCTAGCCAAATGTCAATTCCCTGACCGGGAATCGAACCCGGGCCGCAGCGGTGAAAGCGCTGAATCCTAGCCACTAGACCACCAGGGACTGCTTTAGGTTTGCACTCAGAAAGGCAGAGTCTGTGTCGCCCTGACGTAGTCCAGCAAAGGAACCAAAATAGTTATAAGACTGGACCTTCTCTGCCAATGCTGCAACAGCAGGGGAATTAGCTCAAATGGTAGAGCGCTCGCTTCGCATGTGAGAGGGAGCGGGATCAATGCCCGCATTGTCCAAAATCTATTTTGTTTTTTGTGATTAAATGTTCCCAAGTACCAAACACTAATCCGGGCCCCAATCCCGATATCTAGGCCAAATACAGCCATAGGTGTCACCTTGTCTTGTCTTGTTGTGGGATCAATGCCCACAGTCTTCTAGGAGTTCTTTGCCTTTTGTAAAAGCGATGTTACGATCGGAAATGAGTCCAGGATCGATCCACGTGGTAGACCCGCGTCCGATTCCCGGCCAATGCAACAGGGCTGTTTTCATACCTTTCATCGTGAAAAAAAGTGCCAAGACCGTTTTCAGGACCAACTGATGACCTCTGAATTCCATCAGAAACGTCACACCTCTCGACCTGAGACTCTCCACCTGAGACTCTCCACCACAAGACTTGATTATCTAATCCAAATTCTGTCAATAGTGGCATTCTCAGCCACAACCTCAATGAGACGCCGTTGAACGCTCGGCCGTACTCACTAGCCTCAGAACAGCAAGACCTTCGATAGCTCAGTTGGAAGAGCGGCGTACTGAAGTGGTTCAAGCTGGCATCCTTATGTAGCTGGTTCAAGTCCGGCTCGAAGGACGATCCCTTTGCTCATGTTATGTCTGCCAGGAAAAAATGGCAATACCGTCTTGTCTGAAGGACCTCCGCTTCCCTGTCGATGGAGTTGGACTTGAGTCTTTGTCACGCAGTCTGAAATTGGCAAACTGAGAAATTCTGATTGAGTGATCAATGCAGTTTGTCTATTTGAATACATTTCATCTCAACTCCTGTTGGAAAAGGACAGCCATTTCCGTGAGAGCACAAGACCCCTGGATTGTACCCAAAAATACTTTGTGCTCATCAAAGAGGAAAGTTGGTGTCCTGGTTTGCAAAGCCTCCATTGTTACGCCAGAAGGTGCCAGTCACATCCAAAACAAAGGGTTCCATGGTGTAATGGTTAGCACTCTGGACTCTGAATCCAGTGATCCAAGTTCAAGTCTTGGTGGAACCTACTTGCCTTGCAGCAATCGAGTGTTTGGACTGTGTCTTCCTTTAACAGTAAGAGTATGATGACTTATTGACTTACTCTACAAATCAGTGGTAACCGTGGATCAGGATGAGGTGCCCAAACGACGCCAATGTCTGTGACAGCTGATGTCAAGGATCAGCTGATCAGAAGATACTTGGTTTGTGTGCGGGGCCACAAGTCTTTCCAGTTCCAGTTAAAAGCCAGGCTCCTCATATAGTTTCCATAGAGTACCAAGGGATTGTCCTGTTGCCCTCGTATATTGAGGGCAAAAAGGAGGCGTTTGCAAGTGGACCTCAGACCTGGTCACCTGAACAGGGACTTGAATCCCGGACACTCAGATCAAAAGTTTCACGTTCGGGTGACCGGCTCAACCTTTGTCGTGTCTGACCATGAACTCTTTTTGTCCAGAAGATATTTGGCTTGTCCATGTGGGTAGTTTAAGACCTCAGTCCATCTTGGAGGTGGACATTTCGGGACCAGGGCCACTTCATCTCTGCAAGGACAAGTAGAGTATGCCAGAAGATTTCTCTGCCAATGCTGCAACAGCAGGGGAATTAGCTCAAATGGTAGAGCGCTCCCTTTGCATGTGAGAGGTAGTGGGATCAATGCCCGCATTCTCCAAAACCTCTTTTGTTTTTTTGTGATTAAATGTTCCCAAGTACCAAACACTAATCCGGGCCCCAATCCCAATATCTAGGCCAAATACAGCCATAGGTATCACCCTAAACCCAGTCCTAACTGCATTCTCCTGTCTAGCACCTTGTCTTGTCTTGTTTGGGATCAATGCCCACAGTCTCCAAGGAGTTCTTCACCTTTTGTAGAAGAGATGTTGGGATTGGATCTACCCTTTAGCATCCGACAAATACCCCAAACCAGGGGAATTACCTCAAATGGTAAAGTGCTTGCTTAGCATGCGAGATGCAGCAGAATCGATACCCGCATTCTCCAAGGAATCCTTTGTATTTTGTAAAAGAGATGTGGGATCGGAAATGAGTCCAGGATCTATCCATCAGCGTCAGACAAATACCCCAAACCTCATCCTGGCCGCGTTCTCTAGACCAGTCTCTTGTCATGTAATAGTGAAGAAACCGAGTCCGTGAGTTATTGTTCCCAAATAGCGCTTCAAGATGACCCCAACCATTCCACCGAGGCCGAAGACAAATCCTCTCTCCAGTAAAAACCTATCCAAATGTCAATTCCCTGACCGGGAATCGAAAACCGGGCCGCGGCGGTGAGAGCACCGAACCCTAGCCACTAGACCACCAGTTATTTTGTAAAACAGGGAATAGAAAGCCCATGTTTCCACCCAGTTTTAAACAGGGGGTCTTATGCGTGTGAGGCAAACGGGATAACCACTAATTTATGGAAACCCGGAGTGGAGGAGGGGGGGGGGGGTTATAAGAGTACTGGCGAAACTCAGAAAGCAGTGGCCAAACAATGAAACATGATGATGTGTCCAAAGAGGGGGCAGATTGACAATTGTCCAAATGGACCAAGATCTCTCCTTTGTAGGGAGAATTGTAGTTCACATAAGATGTTCCAGAAATAATGGGCTTTTCTTCAACAAAATGTTTTTGAATCAGAAATCTTGTTGTGTTGAAGAAATTCCCATTCTTTCTAATGCCATGTGTAGTACACATGTGACATATACTACAATGCTCCCTACAAAGGCAAAACCCTTGTGATTTTGGACATTTGGGCTAACAAAACAGACCACATTAGCAGGACAAAAGAGGTTGTCTTGACATTTCAATGAAATTGTCTATGTGTTGGGGAAGAGATCTGACCCCCACTGGAGGAGTTCAAGGTACCTTGGCGTCAAAACCTAGCCAAATGTCAATTCCCTGACCGGGAATCGAACCCGGGCCGCAGCGGTGAAAGCGCTGAACCCTAGCCACTAGACCACCAGGGACTGCTTTAGGTTTGCACTCAGAAAGGCAGAGTCTGTGTCGCCCTGACGTAGTCCAGCAAAGGAACCAAAATAGTTATAAGACTGGACCTTCTCTGCCAATGCTGCAACAGCAGGGGAATTAGCTCAAATAGTAGAGCGCTCGCTTCGCATGTGAGAGGGAGCGGGATCAATGCCCGCATTCTCCAAAATCTCTTTTGTTTTTTGTGATTAAATGTTCCCAAGTACCAAACACTAATCCGGGCCCCAATCCCGATATCTAGGCCAAATACAGCCATAGGTGTCACCTTGTCTTGTCTTGTTGTGGGATCAATGCCCACAGTCTTCTAGGAGTTCTTTGCCTTTTGTAAAAGCGATGTTACGATCGGAAATGAGTCCAGGATCGATCCACGTGGTAGACCCGCGTCCGATTCCCGGCCAATGCAACAGGGCTGTTTTCATACCTTTCATCGTGAAAAAAAGTGCCAAGACCGTTTTCAGGACCAACTGATGACCTCTGAATTCCATCAGAAACGTCACACCTCTCGACCTGAGACTCTCCACCTGAGACTCTCCACCACAAGACTTGATTATCTAATCCAAATTCTGTCAATAGTGGCATTCTCAGCCACAACCTCAATGAGACGCCGTTGAACGCTCGGCCGTACTCACTAGCCTCAGAACAGCAAGACCTTCGATAGCTCAGTTGGAAGAGCGGCGTACTGAAGTGGTTCAAGCTGGCATCCTTATGTAGCTGGTTCAAGTCCGGCTCGAAGGACAATCCCTTTGCTCATGTTATGTCTGCCAGGAAAAAATGGCAATACCGTCTTGTCTGAAGGACCTCCGCTTCCCTGTCGATGGAGTTGGACTTGAGTCTTTGTCACGCAGTCTGAAATTGGCAAACTGAGAAATTCTGATTGAGTGATCAATGCAGTTTGTCTATTTGAATACATTTCCATTCAACTCCTGTTGGAAAAGGACAGCCATTTCCGTGAGAGCACAAGACCCCTGGATTGTACCCAAAAATACTTTGTGCTCATCAAAGAGGAAAGTTGGTGTCCTGGTTTGCAAAGCCTCCATTGTTACGCCAGAAGGTGCCAGTCACATCCAAAACAAAGGGTTCCATGGTGTAATGGTTAGCACTCTGGACTCTGAATCCAGTGATCCAAGTTCAAGTCTTGGTGGAACCTACTTGCCTTGCAGCAATCGAGTGTTTGGACTGTGTGTTCCTTTAACAGTAAGAGTATGATGACTTATTGACTTACTCTACAAATCAGTGGTAACCGTGGATCAGGATGAGGTGCCCAAACGACGCCAATGTCTGTGACAGCTGATGTCAAGGATCAGCTGATCAGAAGATACTTGGTTTGTGTGCGGGGCCACAAGTCTTTCCAGTTCCAGTTAAAAGCCAGGCTCCTCATATAGTTTCCATAGAGTACCAAGGGATTGTCCTGTTGCCCTCGTATATTGAGGGCAAAAAGGAGGCGTTTGCAAGTGGACCTCAGACCTGGTTACCTGAACAGGGACTTGAATCCCGGACACTCAGATCAAAAGTTTCATGTTCGGGTGACCGGCTCAACCTTTGTCGTGTCTGACCATGAACTCTTTTTGTCCAGAAGATATTTGGCTTGTCCATGTGGGTAGTTTAAGACCGCAGTCCATCTTGGAGGTGGACATTTCGGGACCAGGGCCACTTCATCTCTGCAAGGACAAGTAGAGTATGCCAGAAGATTTCTCTGCCAATGCTGCAACAGCAGGGGAATTAGCTCAAATGGTAGAGCGCTCCCTTTGCATGTGAGCGGTAGTGGGATCAATGCCCGCATTCTCCAAAACCTCTTTTGTTTTTTTGTGATTAAATGTTCCCAAGTACCAAACACTAATCCGGGCCCCAATCCCAATATCTAGGCCAAATACAGCCATAGGTATCACCCTAAACCCAGTCCTAACTGCATTCTCCTGTCTAGCACCTTGTCTTGTCTTGTTTGGGATCAATGCCCACAGTCTCCAAGGAGTTCTTCACCTTTTGTAGAAGAGATGTTGGGATTGGATCTACCCCTTAGCATCCGACAAATACCCCAAACCAGGGGAATTACCTCAAATGGTAAAGTGCTTGCTTAGCATGCGAGATGCAGCAGAATCGATACCCGCATTCTCCAAGGAATCCTTTGTATTTTGTAAAAGAGATGTGGGATCGGAAATGAGTCCAGGATCTATCCATCAGCGTCAGACAAATACCCCAAACCTCATCCTGGCCGCGTTCTCTAGACCAGTCTCTTTTTTGTGATTAAATGTTCCCAAGTACCAAACACTAATCCGGGCCCCAATCCCGATATCTAGGCCAAATACAGCCATAGGTGTCACCTTGTCTTGTCTTGTTGTGGGATCAATGCCCACAGTCTTCTAGGAGTTCTTTGCCTTTTGTAAAAGCGATGTTACGATCGGAAATGAGTCCAGGATCGATCCACGTGGTAGACCCGCGTCCGATTCCCGGCCAATGCAACAGGGCTCACGGACTCGGTGAAGAAACCGAGTCCGTGAGTTATTGTTCCCAAATAGCGCTTCAAGATGACCCCAACCATTCCACCGAGGCCGAAGACAAATCCTCTCTCCAGTAAAAACCTATCCAAATGTCAATTCCCTGACCGGGAATCGAAAACCGGGCCGCGGCGGTGAGAGCACCGAACCCTAGCCACTAGACCACCAGTTATTTTGTAAAACAGGGAATAGAAAGCCCATGTTTCCACCCAGTTTTAAACAGGGGGCCTTATGCGTGTGAGGCAAACGGGATAACCACTAATTTATGGAAACCCGGAGTGGAGGAGGGGGGGGGGGGTTATAAGAGTACTGGCGAAACTCAGAAAGCAGTGGCCAAACAATGAAACATGATGATGTGTCCAAAGTGGGGGCAGATTGACAATTGTCCAAATGGACCAAGATCTCTCCTTTGTAGGGAGAATTGTAGTTCACATAAGATGTTCCAGAAATAATGGGCTTTTCTTCAACAAAATGTTTTTGAATCAGAAATCTTGTTGTGTTGAAGAAATTCCCATCCTTTCTAATGCCATGTGTAGTACACATGTGACATATACTACAATGCTCCCTACAAAGGCAAAACCCTTGTGATTTTGGACATTTGGGCTAACAAAACAGACCACATTAGCAGGACAAAAGAGGTTGTCTTGACATTTCAATGAAATTGTCTATGTGTTGGGGAAGAGATCTGACCCCCACTGGAGGAGTTCAAGGTACTTTGGCGTCTTGTTCTTGGCATTTAACATGACAGTTTACCAGTTGATCTACGTTGGATGCTCCACTGGTCCGCCACAGTGATGTGGGAGCTGAACCCAAAGGCAGAGCTCTGGTCCGATGGTCCTGAGCTTTGAGTCAGCACGGAAAAGATAAGATCGTGGGTAAAAGCAGCTGAAATGACTTTGTTTTGTGGTGTGGCTGGACTTTCTCTTAGACATGGGGGGTCGGGGGGGGGGGGGGGCTGTGTCATCCGCGAGGAAATTGGACAAAAGCCACTGCAGAAATTTCATGTCAGTGTGAAGAATGTAGAAAGGAGCCATGCAAAAAGGGAAACAATCTCGAGTTATATTACACCGAAGTTGTTGCTATTATGAGCCATGCATTCATGTACTCTTAGACTATTCTTAAACCAAAAGAGTGCATCAGGGGGCATCCGGACTTGAACCGGAGACCTCTTGATCTGCAGTCAAATGCTCTACCACTGAGCTATACCCCCTCAAACACACCAAACATGGTTACACGATGGGAACTAAGTTCTGCATATGCACTAAACCAGCACACATCCTCATCGTGACTGGGAGAATTGAACCAACAGAGGTTGACTTCTTGATGGGTCATCGAGGTTTAAAAGGTAAACTTAAACAAGTTATTCCTTGTGCACTAGTTTCAGCCACACATTGGGCGGTTCAGCACTTTTGGTGATACATCGTCAAGATTTCTTTCCTGTGGAAAATTGTGCAACATGCGGAAAACATTTCATTGATGAAGTGGAATCGATGCCTGCATTCTCCAAATGGTATATTGTGTCTTTTTCCTGCTAAAAAAGCATTCTCCATCTCCAACATCGTACCTGATACTTTGATTAATTGCATTCTAATGATGTTTCCTAAAAACACAGGTGGTGTCAAAACTACTGCATTTGTATAGTCCCATGAGGATGGGATTCAAACCCATGCACGCAGAACACAATGGATTAGCAGTCCAGCACCTTAACCTCTCGGTCACCTCATCTCCTGCAGGACCTTTGTTGACATGGTCTTGTTGACTGAAAATGAGTCCCAACATCTGAATTAGTGTTTGGTAATGCAGAAACTGTGGTAGCCTAGTTAGAACCCAACCTTAAACTCCAGGTTATTTTGTTGAATGGCTAGTGGCGCAGTGGATGACGTGTTGCCTACGGGTTAGACAGCTGTAATCATATCGTGGTTCGTACTCATTGTTGTGTCCGCACCAACCCTGGGTCATGGCAGGTGTGTGTTGCTTTTGTTATTGTCTTGTCTAAAAAGTACTTTTCTCTCAACCCAATTGTAGTCTTGGCGAAACAGTGACAATCCAGAAGCTAACCTTAAATGACAGGTCCTTTTGTTGTACGAATAGTGGGGCAGAGGATAACTCATCTCAGAAGATTCAAGTTTCAACTCCTGGCTAGCTAGCAAATCTTTTCAATTAACCAGACTCTAAAGTTCAATTTTTGCTCGCAGACGAATTAGAAGCAACTGGGAGCAGCAATCAGCACCTTCGAGTCAGAGTTTTTGGTTCTTGCCCGGAAAAGGATAACTCTGCTCATGAGGTGCTCGGGTGTGTTGTACAATCTGACAGTCCTTTGCTGCCAAATCATTCCAGTCGTGGATAATGGACCTGACCAGGAAAATGCCAGCTGTGGGATTTCAACCAGTGCCCCCTGAGCAAAAGGAGCCTTCATCTGGTGCTTTAGACCACTCATCCACACAACCTAAAACGGTGCCCTGATCAGGAAAAAACTGTGACCTTGTGAGGTTCGCTGACAATGGAGGACACTGAAAAGGAGCCGCACAAAGCAGGGTACCTGCACTGTTTACGTGTCCGTTGACCAGTTTGCAGATGGATTGTCTTTGTTCCTTTTTACAATCCACATTTTAACACCCCATTATTGAAAGACGTAACGACCATCAGGAGGAGTGAGGTTATTGTGAGGACCTTTTGAACTCCGGTCCAACGCTCTCCCAAGTGGGCTATTTTAGCTGCGATGGGGGGTTCTGCTTTTTCAGTCGGGGCCTAAAGTGGGGGAAGAGTGAAGCTGTGCCTGTGCCATGTACTGCCGTCTTCGCCGACATGGCCTCGGTACTTGACGATCTGGCGACTCTATCTCCAGTCAAAACCTAGCCAAATGTCAATTCCCTGACCGGGAATCGAACCCGGGCCGCAGCGGTGAAAGCGCTGAATCCTAGCCACTAGACCACCAGGGACTGCTTTAGGTTTGCACTCAGAAAGGCAGAGTCTGTGTCGCCCTGACGTAGTCCAGCAAAGGAACCAAAATAGTTATAAGACTGGACCTTCTCTGCCAATGCTGCAACAGCAGGGGAATTAGCTCAAATGGTAGAGCGCTCGCTTCGCATGTGAGAGGGAGCGGGATCAATGCCCGCATTGTCCAAAATCTATTTTGTTTTTTGTGATTAAATGTTCCCAAGTACCAAACACTAATCCGGGCCCCAATCCCGATATCTAGGCCAAATACAGCCATAGGTGTCACCTTGTCTTGTCTTGTTGTGGGATCAATGCCCACAGTCTTCTAGGAGTTCTTTGCCTTTTGTAAAAGCGATGTTACGATCGGAAATGAGTCCAGGATCGATCCACGTGGTAGACCCGCGTCCGATTCCCGGCCAATGCAACAGGGCTGTTTTCATACCTTTCATCGTGAAAAAAAGTGCCAAGACCGTTTTCAGGACCAACTGATGACCTCTGAATTCCATCAGAAACGTCACACCTCTCGACCTGAGACTCTCCACCTGAGACTCTCCACCACAAGACTTGATTATCTAATCCAAATTCTGTCAATAGTGGCATTCTCAGCCACAACCTCAATGAGACGCCGTTGAACGCTCGGCCGTACTCACTAGCCTCAGAACAGCAAGACCTTCGATAGCTCAGTTGGAAGAGCGGCGTACTGAAGTGGTTCAAGCTGGCATCCTTATGTAGCTGGTTCAAGTCCGGCTCGAAGGACAATCCCTTTGCTCATGTTATGTCTGCCAGGAAAAAATGGCAATACCGTCTTGTCTGAAGGACCTCCGCTTCCCTGTCGATGGAGTTGGACTTGAGTCTTTGTCACGCAGTCTGAAATTGGCAAACTGAGAAATTCTGATTGAGTGATCAATGCAGTTTGTCTATTTGAATACATTTCATCTCAACTCCTGTTGGAAAAGGACAGCCATTTCCGTGAGAGCACAAGACCCCTGGATTGTACCCAAAAATACTTTGTGCTCATCAAAGAGGAAAGTTGGTGTCCTGGTTTGCAAAGCCTCCATTGTTACGCCAGAAGGTGCCAGTCACATCCAAAACAAAGGGTTCCATGGTGTAATGGTTAGCACTCTGGTGCTAACCCAGTCCTAACTGCATTCTCCTGTCTAGCACCTTGTCTTGTCTTGTTTGGGATCAATGCCCACAGTCTCCAAGGAGTTCTTCACCTTTTGTAGAAGAGATGTTGGGATTGGATCTACCCTTTAGCATCCGACAAATACCCCAAACCAGGGGAATTACCTCAAATGGTAAAGTGCTTGCTTAGCATGCGAGATGCAGCAGAATCGATACCCGCATTCTCCAAGGAATCCTTTGTATTTTGTAAAAGAGATGTGGGATCGGAAATGAGTCCAGGATCTATCCATCAGCGTCAGACAAATACCCCAAACCTCATCCTGGCCGCGTTCTCTAGACCAGTCTCTTGTCATGTAATAGTGAAGAAACCGAGTCCGTGAGTTATTGTTCCCAAATAGCGCTTCAAGATGACCCCAACCATTCCACCGAGGCCGAAGACAAATCCTCTCTCCAGTAAAAACCTATCCAAATGTCAATTCCCTGACCGGGAATCGAAAACCGGGCCGCGGCGGTGAGAGCACCGAACCCTAGCCACTAGACCACCAGTTATTTTGTAAAACAGGGAATAGAAAGCCCATGTTTCCACCCAGTTTTAAACAGGGGGCCTTATGCGTGTGAGGCAAACGGGATAACCACTAATTTATGGAAACCCGGAGTGGAGGAGGGGGGGGGGGGGGGGGGGTTATAAGAGTACTGGCGAAACTCAGAAAGCAGTGGCCAAACAATGAAACATGATGATGTGTCCAAAGTGGGGGCAGATTGACAATTGTCCAAATGGACCAAGATCTCTCCTTTGTAGGGAGAATTGTAGTTCACATAAGATGTTCCAGAAATAATGGGCTTTTCTTCAACAAAATGTTTTTGAATCAGAAATCTTGTTGTGTTGAAGAAATTCCCATTCTTTCTAATGCCATGTGTAGTACACATGTGACATATACTACAATGCTCCCTACAAAGGCAAAACCCTTGTGATTTTTGACATTTGGGCTAACAAAACAGACCACATTAGCAGGACAAAAGAGGTTGTCTTGACATTTCAATGAAATTGTCTATGTGTTGGGGAAGAGATCTGACCCCCACTGGAGGAGTTCAAGGTACCTTGGCGTCAAAACCTAGCCAAATGTCAATTCCCTGACCGGGAATCGAACCCGGGCCGCAGCGGTGAAAGCGCTGAATCCTAGCCACTAGACCACCAGGGACTGCTTTAGGTTTGCACTCAGAAAGGCAGAGTCTGTGTCGCCCTGACGTAGTCCAGCAAAGGAACCAAAATAGTTATAAGACTGGACCTTCTCTGCCAATGCTGCAACAGCAGGGGAATTAGCTCAAATGGTAGAGCGCTCGCTTCGCATGTGAGAGGGAGCGGGATCAATGCCCGCATTCTCCAAAATCTCTTTTGTTTTTTGTGATTAAATGTTCCCAAGTACCAAACACTAATCCGGGCCCCAATCCCGATATCTAGGCCAAATACAGCCATAGGTGTCACCTTGTCTTGTCTTGTTGTGGGATCAATGCCCACAGTCTTCTAGGAGTTCTTTGCCTTTTGTAAAAGCGATGTTACGATCGGAAATGAGTCCAGGATCGATCCACGTGGTAGACCCGCGTCCGATTCCCGGCCAATGCAACAGGGCTGTTTTCATACCTTTCATCGTGAAAAAAGTGCCAAGACCGTTTTCAGGACCAACTGATGACCTCTGAATTCCATCAGAAACGTCACACCTCTCGACCTGAGACTCTCCACCTGAGACTCTCCACCACAAGACTTGATTATCTAATCCAAATTCTGTCAATAGTGGCATTCTCAGCCACAACCTCAATGAGACGCCGTTGAACGCTCGGCCGTACTCACTAGCCTCAGAACAGCAAGACCTTCGATAGCTCAGTTGGAAGAGCGGCGTACTGAAGTGGTTCAAGCTGGCATCCTTATGTAGCTGGTTCAAGTCCGGCTCGAAGGACAATCCCTTTGCTCATGTTATGTCTGCCAGGAAAAAATGGCAATACCGTCTTGTCTGAAGGACCTCCGCTTCCCTGTCGATGGAGTTGGACTTGAGTCTTTGTCACGCAGTCTGAAATTGGCAAACTGAGAAATTCTGATTGAGTGATCAATGCAGTTTGTCTATTTGAATACATTTCATCTCAACTCCTGTTGGAAAAGGACAGCCATTTCCGTGAGAGCACAAGACCCCTGGATTGTACCCAAAAATACTTTGTGCTCATCAAAGAGGAAAGTTGGTGTCCTGGTTTGCAAAGCCTCCATTGTTACGCCAGAAGGTGCCAGTCACATCCAAAACAAAGGGTTCCATGGTGTAATGGTTAGCACTCTGGACTCTGAATCCAGTGATCCAAGTTCAAGTCTTGGTGGAACCTACTTGCCTTGCAGCAATCGAGTGTTTGGACTGTGTCTTCCTTTAACAGTAAGAGTATGATGACTTATTGACTTACTCTACAAATCAGTGGTAACCGTGGATCAGGATGAGGTGCCCAAACGACGCCAATGTCTGTGACAGCTGATGTCAAGGATCAGCTGATCAGAAGATACTTGGTTTGTGTGCGGGGCCACAAGTCTTTCCAGTTCCAGTTAAAAGCCAGGCTCCTCATATAGTTTCCATAGAGTACCAAGGGATTGTCCTGTTGCCCTCGTATATTGAGGGCAAAAAGGAGGCGTTTGCAAGTGGACCTCAGACCTGGTCACCTGAACAGGGACTTGAATCCCGGACACTCAGATCAAAAGTTTCATGTTCGGGTGACCGGCTCAACCTTTGTCGTGTCTGACCATGAACTCTTTTTGTCCAGAAGATATTTGGCTTGTGCATGTGGGTAGTTTAAGACCTCAGTCCATCTTGGAGGTGGACATTTCGGGACCAGGGCCACTTCATCTCTGCAAGGACAAGTAGAGTATGCCAGAAGATTTCTCTGCCAATGCTGCAACAGCAGGGGAATTAGCTCAAATGGTAGAGCGCTCCCTTTGCATGTGAGAGGTAGTGGGATCAATGCCCGCATTCTCCAAAACCTCTTTTGTTTTTTTGTGATTAAATGTTCCCAAGTACCAAACACTAATCCGGGCCCCAATCCCAATATCTAGGCCAAATACAGCCATAGGTATCACCCTAAACCCAGTCCTAACTGCATTCTCCTGTCTAGCACCTTGTCTTGTCTTGTTTGGGATCAATGCCCACAGTCTCCAAGGAGTTCTTCACCTTTTGTAGAAGAGATGTTGGGATTGGATCTACCCCTTAGCATCCGACAAATACCCCAAACCAGGGGAATTACCTCAAATGGTAAAGTGCTTGCTTAGCATGCGAGATGCAGCAGAATCGATACCCGCATTCTCCAAGGAATCCTTTGTATTTTGTAAAAGAGATGTGGGATCGGAAATGAGTCCAGGATCTATCCATCAGCGTCAGACAAATACCCCAAACCTCATCCTGGCCGCGTTCTCTAGACCAGTCTCTTGTCATGTAATAGTGAAGAAACCGAGTCCGTGAGTTATTGTTCCCAAATAGCGCTTCAAGATGACCCCAACCATTCCACCGAGGCCGAAGACAAATCCTCTCTCCAGTAAAAACCTATCCAAATGTCAATTCCCTGACCGGGAATCGAAAACCGGGCCGCGGCGGTGAGAGCACCGAACCCTAGCCACTAGACCACCAGTTATTTTGTAAAACAGGGAATAGAAAGCCCATGTTTCCACCCAGTTTTAAACAGGGGGCCTTATGCGTGTGAGGCAAACGGGATAACCACTAATTTATGGAAACCCGGAGTGGAGGAGGGGGGGGGGGGGGTTATAAGAGTACTGGCGAAACTCAGAAAGCAGTGGCCAAACAATGAAACATGATGATGTGTCCAAAGTGGGGGCAGATTGACAATTGTCCAAATGGACCAAGATCTCTCCTTTGTAGGGAGAATTGTAGTTCACATAAGATGTTCCAGAAATAATGGGCTTTTCTTCAACAAAATGTTTTTGAATCAGAAATCTTGTTGTGTTGAAGAAATTCCCATCCTTTCTAATGCCATGTGTAGTACACATGTGACATGTACTACAATGCTCCCTACAAAGGCAAAACCCTTGTGATTTTGGACATTTGGGCTAACAAAACAGACCACATTAGCAGGACAAAAGAGGTTGTCTTGACATTTCAATGAAATTGTCTATGTGTTGGGGAAGAGATCTGACCCCCACTGGAGGAGTTCAAGGTACTTTGGCGTCTTGTTCTTGGCATTTAACATGACAGTTTACCAGTTGATCTACGTTGGATGCTCCACTGGTCCGCCACAGTGATGTGGGAGCTGAACCCAAAGGCAGAGCTCTGGTCCGATGGTCCTGAGCTTTGAGTCAGCACGGAAAAGATAAGATCGTGGGTAAAAGCAGCTGAAATGACTTTGTTTTGTGGTGTGGCTGGACTTTCTCTTAGACATGGGGGGTCGGGGGGGGGGGGGGGGGGGGCTGTGTCATCCGCGAGGAAATTGGACAAAAGCCACTGCAGAAATTTCATGTCAGTGTGAAGAATGTAGAAAGGAGCCATGCAAAAAGGGAAACAATCTCGAGTTATATTACACCGAAGTTGTTGCTATTATGAGCCATGCATTCATGTACTCTTAGACTATTCTTAAACCAAAAGAGTGCATCAGGGGGCATCCGGACTTGAACCGGAGACCTCTTGATCTGCAGTCAAATGCTCTACCACTGAGCTATACCCCCTCAAACACACCAAACATGGTTACACGATGGGAACTAAGTTCTGCATATGCACTAAACCAGCACACATCCTCATCGTGACTGGGAGAATTGAACCAACAGAGGTTGACTTCTTGATGGGTCATCGAGGTTTAAAAGGTAAACTTAAACAAGTTATTCCTTGTGCACTAGTTTCAGCCACACATTGGGCGGTTCAGCACTTTTGGTGATACATCGTCAAGATTTCTTTCCTGTGGAAAATTGTGCAACATGCGGAAAACATTTCATTGATGAAGTGGAATCGATGCCTGCATTCTCCAAATGGTATATTGTGTCTTTTTCCTGCTAAAAAAGCATTCTCCATCTCCAACATCGTACCTGATACTTTGATTAATTGCATTCTAATGATGTTTCCTAAAAACACAGGTGGTGTCAAAACTACTGCATTGGTATAGTCCCATGAGGATGGGATTCAAACCCATGCACGCAGAACACAATGGATTAGCAGTCCAGCACCTTAACCTCTCGGTCACCTCATCTCCTGCAGGACCTTTGTTGACATGGTCTTGTTGACTGAAAATGAGTCCCAACATCTGAATTAGTGTTTGGTAATGCAGAAACTGTGGTAGCCTAGTTAGAACCCAACCTTAAACTCCAGGTTATTTTGTTGAATGGCTAGTGGCGCAGTGGATGACGTGTTGCCTACGGGTTAGACAGCTGTAATCATATCGTGGTTCGTACTCATTGTTGTGTCCGCACCAACCCTGGGTCATGGCAGGTGTGTGTTGCTTTTGTTATTGTCTTGTCTAAAAAGTACTTTTCTCTCAACCCAATTGTAGTCTTGGCGAAACAGTGACAATCCAGAAGCTAACCTTAAATGACAGGTCCTTTTGTTGTACGAATAGTGGGGCAGAGGATAACTCATCTCAGAAGATTCAAGTTTCAACTCCTGGCTAGCTAGCAAATCTTTTCAATTAACCAGACTCTAAAGTTCAATTTTTGCTCGCAGACGAATTAGAAGCAACTGGGAGCAGCAATCAGCACCTTCGAGTCAGAGTTTTTGGTTCTTGCCCGGAAAAGGATAACTCTGCTCATGAGGTGCTCGGGTGTGTTGTACAATCTGACAGTCCTTTGCTGCCAAATCATTCCAGTCGTGGATAATGGACCTGACCAGGAAAATGCCAGCTGTGGGATTTCAACCAGTGCCCCCTGAGCAAAAGGAGCCTTCATCTGGTGCTTTAGACCACTCATCCACACAACCTAAAACGGTGCCCTGATCAGGAAAAAACTGTGACCTTGTGAGGTTCGCTGACAATGGAGGACACTGAAAAGGAGCCGCACAAAGCAGGGTACCTGCACTGTTTACGTGTCCGTTGACCAGTTTGCAGATGGATTGTCTTTGTTCCTTTTTACAATCCACATTTTAACACCCCATTATTGAAAGACGTAACGACCATCAGGAGGAGTGAGGTTATTGTGAGGACCTTTTGAACTCCGGTCCAACGCTCTCCCAAGTGGGCTATTTTAGCTGCGATGGGGGGTTCTGCTTTTTCAGTCGGGGCCTAAAGTGGGGGAAGAGTGAAGCTGTGCCTGTGCCATGTACTGCCGTCTTCGCCGACATGGCCTCGGTACTTGACGATCTGGCGACTCTATCTCCAGTCAAAACCTAGCCAAATGTCAATTCCCTGACCGGGAATCGAACCCGGGCCGCAGCGGTGAAAGCGCTGAATCCTAGCCACTAGACCACCAGGGACTGCTTTAGGTTTGCACTCAGAAAGGCAGAGTCTGTGTCGCCCTGACGTAGTCCAGCAAAGGAACCAAAATAGTTATAAGACTGGACCTTCTCTGCCAATGCTGCAACAGCAGGGGAATTAGCTCAAATGGTAGAGCGCTCGCTTCGCATGTGAGAGGGAGCGGGATCAATGCCCGCATTGTCCAAAATCTATTTTGTTTTTTGTGATTAAATGTTCCCAAGTACCAAACACTAGTCCGGGCCCCAATCCCGATATCTAGGCCAAATACAGCCATAGGTGTCACCTTGTCTTGTCTTGTTGTGGGATCAATGCCCACAGTCTTCTAGGAGTTCTTTGCCTTTTGTAAAAGCGATGTTACGATCGGAAATGAGTCCAGGATCGATCCACGTGGTAGACCCGCGTCCGATTCCCGGCCAATGCAACAGGGCTGTTTTCATACCTTTCATCGTGAAAAAAAGTGCCAAGACCGTTTTCAGGACCAACTGATGACCTCTGAATTCCATCAGAAACGTCACACCTCTCGACCTGAGACTCTCCACCTGAGACTCTCCACCACAAGACTTGATTATCTAATCCAAATTCTGTCAATAGTGGCATTCTCAGCCACAACCTCAATGAGACGCCGTTGAACGCTCGGCCGTACTCACTAGCCTCAGAACAGCAAGACCTTCGATAGCTCAGTTGGAAGAGCGGCGTACTGAAGTGGTTCAAGCTGGCATCCTTATGTAGCTGGTTCAAGTCCGGCTCGAAGGACAATCCCTTTGCTCATGTTATGTCTGCCAGGAAAAAATGGCAATACCGTCTTGTCTGAAGGACCTCCGCTTCCCTGTCGATGGAGTTGGACTTGAGTCTTTGTCACGCAGTCTGAAATTGGCAAACTGAGAAATTCTGATTGAGTGATCAATGCAGTTTGTCTATTTGAATACATTTCATCTCAACTCCTGTTGGAAAAGGACAGCCATTTCCGTGAGAGCACAAGACCCCTGGATTGTACCCAAAAATACTTTGTGCTCATCAAAGAGGAAAGTTGGTGTCCTGGTTTGCAAAGCCTCCATTGTTACGCCAGAAGGTGCCAGTCACATCCAAAACAAAGGGTTCCATGGTGTAATGGTTAGCACTCTGGTGCTAACCCAGTCCTAACTGCATTCTCCTGTCTAGCACCTTGTCTTGTCTTGTTTGGGATCAATGCCCACAGTCTCCAAGGAGTTCTTCACCTTTTGTAGAAGAGATGTTGGGATTGGATCTACCCTTTAGCATCCGACAAATATCCCAAACCAGGGGAATTACCTCAAATGGTAAAGTGCTTGCTTAGCATGCGAGATGCAGCAGAATCGATACCCGCATTCTCCAAGGAATCCTTTGTATTTTGTAAAAGAGATGTGGGATCGGAAATGAGTCCAGGATCTATCCATCAGCGTCAGACAAATACCCCAAACCTCATCCTGGCCGCGTTCTCTAGACCAGTCTCTTGTCATGTAATAGTGAAGAAACCGAGTCCGTGAGTTATTGTTCCCAAATAGCGCTTCAAGATGACCCCAACCATTCCACCGAGGCCGAAGACAAATCCTCTCTCCAGTAAAAACCTATCCAAATGTCAATTCCCTGACCGGGAATCGAAAACCGGGCCGCGGCGGTGAGAGCACCGAACCCTAGCCACTAGACCACCAGTTATTTTGTAAAACAGGGAATAGAAAGCCCATGTTTCCACCCAGTTTTAAACAGGGGGCCTTATGCGTGTGAGGCAAACGGGATAACCACTAATTTATGGAAACCCGGAGTGGAGGAGGGGGGGGGGGTTATAAGAGTACTGGCGAAACTCAGAAAGCAGTGGCCAAACAATGAAACATGATGATGTGTCCAAAGTGGGGGCAGATTGACAATTGTCCAAATGGACCAAGATCTCTCCTTTGTAGGGAGAATTGTAGTTCACATAAGATGTTCCAGAAATAATGGGCTTTTCTTCAACAAAATGTTTTTGAATCAGAAATCTTGTTGTGTTGAAGAAATTCCCATTCTTTCTAATGCCATGTGTAGTACACATGTGACATATACTACAATGCTCCCTACAAAGGCAAAACCCTTGTGATTTTTGACATTTGGGCTAACAAAACAGACCACATTAGCAGGACAAAAGAGGTTGTCTTGACATTTCAATGAAATTGTCTATGTGTTGGGGAAGAGATCTGACCCCCACTGGAGGAGTTCAAGGTACCTTGGCGTCAAAACCTAGCCAAATGTCAATTCCCTGACCGGGAATCGAACCCGGGCCGCAGCAGTGAAAGCGCTGAATCCTAGCCACTAGACCACCAGGGACTGCTTTAGGTTTGCACTCAGAAAGGCAGAGTCTGTGTCGCCCTGACGTAGTCCAGCAAAGGAACCAAAATAGTTATAAGACTGGACCTTCTCTGCCAATGCTGCAACAGCAGGGGAATTAGCTCAAATGGTAGAGCGCTCGCTTCGCATGTGAGAGGGAGCGGGATCAATGCCCGCGTTCTCCAAAATCTCTTTTGTTTTTTGTGATTAAATGTTCCCAAGTACCAAACACTAATCCGGGCCCCAATCCCGATATCTAGGCCAAATACAGCCATAGGTGTCACCTTGTCTTGTCTTGTTGTGGGATCAATGCCCACAGTCTTCTAGGAGTTCTTTGCCTTTTGTAAAAGCGATGTTACGATCGGAAATGAGTCCAGGATCGATCCACGTGGTAGACCCGCGTCCGATTCCCGGCCAATGCAACAGGGCTGTTTTCATACCTTTCATCGTGAAAAAAGTGCCAAGACCGTTTTCAGGACCAACTGATGACCTCTGAATTCCATCAGAAACGTCACACCTCTCGACCTGAGACTCTCCACCTGAGACTCTCCACCACAAGACTTGATTATCTAATCCAAATTCTGTCAATAGTGGCATTCTCAGCCACAACCTCAATGAGACGCCGTTGAACGCTCGGCCGTACTCACTAGCCTCAGAACAGCAAGACCTTCGATAGCTCAGTTGGAAGAGCGGCGTACTGAAGTGGTTCAAGCTGGCATCCTTATGTAGCTGGTTCAAGTCCGGCTCGAAGGACAATCCCTTTGCTCATGTTATGTCTGCCAGGAAAAAATGGCAATACCGTCTTGTCTGAAGGACCTCCGCTTCCCTGTCGATGGAGTTGGACTTGAGTCTTTGTCACGCAGTCTGAAATTGGCAAACTGAGAAATTCTGATTGAGTGATCAATGCAGTTTGTCTATTTGAATACATTTCATCTCAACTCCTGTTGGAAAAGGACAGCCATTTCCGTGAGAGCACAAGACCCCTGGATTGTACCCAAAAATACTTTGTGCTCATCAAAGAGGAAAGTTGGTGTCCTGGTTTGCAAAGCCTCCATTGTTACGCCAGAAGGTGCCAGTCACATCCAAAACAAAGGGTTCCATGGTGTAATGGTTAGCACTCTGGACTCTGAATCCAGTGATCCAAGTTCAAGTCTTGGTGGAACCTACTTGCCTTGCAGCAATCGAGTGTTTGGACTGTGTCTTCCTTTAACAGTAAGAGTATGATGACTTATTGACTTACTCTACAAATCAGTGGTAACCGTGGATCAGGATGAGGTGCCCAAACGACGCCAATGTCTGTGACAGCTGATGTCAAGGATCAGCTGATCAGAAGATACTTGGTTTGTGTGCGGGGCCACAAGTCTTTCCAGTTCCAGTTAAAAGCCAGGCTCCTCATATAGTTTCCATAGAGTACCAAGGGATTGTCCTGTTGCCCTCGTATATTGAGGGCAAAAAGGAGGCGTTTGCAAGTGGACCTCAGACCTGGTCACCTGAACAGGGACTTGAATCCCGGACACTCAGATCAAAAGTTTCATGTTCGGGTGACCGGCTCAACCTTTGTCGTGTCTGACCATGAACTCTTTTTGTCCAGAAGATATTTGGCTTGTCCATGTGGGTAGTTTAAGACCTCAGTCCATCTTGGAGGTGGACATTTCGGGACCGGGGCCACTTCATCTCTGCAAGGACAAGTAGAGTATGCCAGAAGATTTCTCTGCCAATGCTGCAACAGCAGGGGAATTAGCTCAAATGGTAGAGCGCTCCCTTTGCATGTGAGAGGTAGTGGGATCAATGCCCGCATTCTCCAAAACCTCTTTTGTTTTTTTGTGATTAAATGTTCCCAAGTACCAAACACTAATCCGGGCCCCAATCCCAATATCTAGGCCAAATACAGCCATAGGTATCACCCTAAACCCAGTCCTAACTGCATTCTCCTGTCTAGCACCTTGTCTTGTCTTGTTTGGGATCAATGCCCACAGTCTCCAAGGAGTTCTTCACCTTTTGTAGAAGAGATGTTGGGATTGGATCTACCCCTTAGCATCCGACAAATACCCCAAACCAGGGGAATTACCTCAAATGGTAAAGTGCTTGCTTAGCATGCGAGATGCAGCAGAATCGATACCCGCATTCTCCAAGGAATCCTTTGTATTTTGTAAAAGAGATGTGGGATCGGAAATGAGTCCAGGATCTATCCATCAGCGTCAGACAAATACCCCAAACCTCATCCTGGCCGCGTTCTCTAGACCAGTCTCTTGTCATGTAATAGTGAAGAAACCGAGTCCGTGAGTTATTGTTCCCAAATAGCGCTTCAAGATGACCCCAACCATTCCACCGAGGCCGAAGACAAATCCTCTCTCCAGTAAAAACCTATCCAAATGTCAATTCCCTGACCGGGAATCGAAAACCGGGCCGCGGCGGTGAGAGCACCGAACCCTAGCCACTAGACCACCAGTTATTTTGTAAAACAGGGAATAGAAAGCCCATGTTTCCACCCAGTTTTAAACAGGGGGCCTTATGCGTGTGAGGCAAACGGGATAACCACTAATTTATGGAAACCCGGAGTGGAGGAGGGAGTGGGGGGGGTTATAAGAGTACTGGCGAAACTCAGAAAGCAGTGGCCAAACAATGAAACATGATGATGTGTCCAAAGTGGGGGCAGATTGACAATTGTCCAAATGGACCAAGATCTCTCCTTTGTAGGGAGAATTGTAGTTCACATAAGATGTTCCAGAAATAATGGGCTTTTCTTCAACAAAATGTTTTTGAATCAGAAATCTTGTTGTGTTGAAGAAATTCCCATCCTTTCTAATGCCATGTGTAGTACACATGTGACATGTACTACAATGCTCCCTACAAAGGCAAAACCCTTGTGATTTTGGACATTTGGGCTAACAAAACAGACCACATTAGCAGGACAAAAGAGGTTGTCTTGACATTTCAATGAAATTGTCTATGTGTTGGGGAAGAGATCTGACCCCCACTGGAGGAGTTCAAGGTACTTTGGCGTCTTGTTCTTGGCATTTAACATGACAGTTTACCAGTTGATCTACGTTGGATGCTCCACTGGTCCGCCACAGTGATGTGGGAGCTGAACCCAAAGGCAGAGCTCTGGTCCGATGGTCCTGAGCTTTGAGTCAGCACGGAAAAGATAAGATCGTGGGTAAAAGCAGCTGAAATGACTTTGTTTTGTGGTGTGGCTGGACTTTCTCTTAGACATGGGGGGTCGGGGGGGGGGGGGGGGCTGTGTCATCCGCGAGGAAATTGGACAAAAGCCACTGCAGAAATTTCATGTCAGTGTGAAGAATGTAGAAAGGAGCCATGCAAAAAGGGAAACAATCTCGAGTTATATTACACCGAAGTTGTTGCTATTATGAGCCATGCATTCATGTACTCTTAGACTATTCTTAAACCAAAAGAGTGCATCAGGGGGCATCCGGACTTGAACCGGAGACCTCTTGATCTGCAGTCAAATGCTCTACCACTGAGCTATACCCCCTCAAACACACCAAACATGGTTACACGATGGGAACTAAGTTCTGCATATGCACTAAACCAGCACACATCCTCATCGTGACTGGGAGAATTGAACCAACAGAGGTTGACTTCTTGATGGGTCATCGAGGTTTAAAAGGTAAACTTAAACAAGTTATTCCTTGTGCACTAGTTTCAGCCACACATTGGGCGGTTCAGCACTTTTGGTGATACATCGTCAAGATTTCTTTCCTGTGGAAAATTGTGCAACATGCGGAAAACATTTCATTGATGAAGTGGAATCGATGCCTGCATTCTCCAAATGGTATATTGTGTCTTTTTCCTGCTAAAAAAGCATTCTCCATCTCCAACATCGTACCTGATACTTTGATTAATTGCATTCTAATGATGTTTCCTAAAAACACAGGTGGTGTCAAAACTACTGCATTGGTATAGTCCCATGAGGATGGGATTCAAACCCATGCACGCAGAACACAATGGATTAGCAGTCCAGCACCTTAACCTCTCGGTCACCTCATCTCCTGCAGGACCTTTGTTGACATGGTCTTGTTGACTGAAAATGAGTCCCAACATCTGAATTAGTGTTTGGTAATGCAGAAACTGTGGTAGCCTAGTTAGAACCCAACCTTAAACTCCAGGTTATTTTGTTGAATGGCTAGTGGCGCAGTGGATGACGTGTTGCCTACGGGTTAGACAGCTGTAATCATATCGTGGTTTGTACTCATTGTTGTGTCCGCACCAACCCTGGGTCATGGCAGGTGTGTGTTGCTTTTGTTATTGTCTTGTCTAAAAAGTACTTTTCTCTCAACCCAATTGTAGTCTTGGCGAAACAGTGACAATCCAGAAGCTAACCTTAAATGACAGGTCCTTTTGTTGTACGAATAGTGGGGCAGAGGATAACTCATCTCAGAAGATTCAAGTTTCAACTCCTGGCTAGCTAGCAAATCTTTTCAATTAACCAGACTCTAAAGTTCAATTTTTGCTCGCAGACGAATTAGAAGCAACTGGGAGCAGCAATCAGCACCTTCGAGTCAGAGTTTTTGGTTCTTGCCCGGAAAAGGATAACTCTGCTCATGAGGTGCTCGGGTGTGTTGTACAATCTGACAGTCCTTTGCTGCCAAATCATTCCAGTCGTGGATAATGGACCTGACCAGGAAAATGCCAGCTGTGGGATTTCAACCAGTGCCCCCTGAGCAAAAGGAGCCTTCATCTGGTGCTTTAGACCACTCATCCACACAACCTAAAACGGTGCCCTGATCAGGAAAAAACTGTGACCTTGTGAGGTTCGCTGACAATGGAGGACACTGAAAAGGAGCCGCACAAAGCAGGGTACCTGCACTGTTTACGTGTCCGTTGACCAGTTTGCAGATGGATTGTCTTTGTTCCTTTTTACAATCCACATTTTAACACCCCATTATTGAAAGACGTAACGACCATCAGGAGGAGTGAGGTTATTGTGAGGACCTTTTGAACTCCGGTCCAACGCTCTCCCAAGTGGGCTATTTTAGCTGCGATGGGGGGTTCTGCTTTTTCAGTCGGGGCCTAAAGTGGGGGAAGAGTGAAGCTGTGCCTGTGCCATGTACTGCCGTCTTCGCCGACATGGCCTCGGTACTTGACGATCTGGCGACTCTATCTCCAGTCAAAACCTAGGCAAATGTCAATTCCCTGACCGGGAATCGAACCCGGGCCGCAGCGGTGAAAGCTCTGAATCCTAGCCACTAGACCACCAGGGACTGCTTTAGGTTTGCACTCAGAAAGGCAGAGTCTGTGTCGCCCTGACGTAGTCCAGCAAAGGAACCAAAATAGTTATAAGACTGGACCTTCTCTGCCAATGCTGCAACAGCAGGGGAATTAGCTCAAATGGTAGAGCGCTCGCTTCGCATGTGAGAGGTAGCGGGATCAATGCCCGCATTGTCCAAAATCTATTTTGTTTTTTGTGATTAAATGTTCCCAAGTACCAAACACTAATCCGGGCCCCAATCCCGATATCTAGGCCAAATACAGCCATAGGTGTCACCTTGTCTTGTCTTGTTGTGGGATCAATGCCCACAGTCTTCTAGGAGTTCTTTGCCTTTTGTAAAAGCGATGTTACGATCGGAAATGAGTCCAGGATCGATCCACGTGGTAGACCCGCGTCCGATTCCCGGCCAATGCAACAGGGCTGTTTTCATACCTTTCATCGTGAAAAAAAGTGCCAAGACCGTTTTCAGGACCAACTGATGACCTCTGAATTCCATCAGAAACGTCACACCTCTCGACCTGAGACTCTCCACCTGAGACTCTCCACCACAAGACTTGATTATCTAATCCAAATTCTGTCAATAGTGGCATTCTCAGCCACAACCTCAATGAGACGCCGTTGAACGCTCGGCCGTACTCACTAGCCTCAGAACAGCAAGACCTTCGATAGCTCAGTTGGAAGAGCGGCGTACTGAAGTGGTTCAAGCTGGCATCCTTATGTAGCTGGTTCAAGTCCGGCTCGAAGGACAATCCCTTTGCTCATGTTATGTCTGCCAGGAAAAAATGGCAATACCGTCTTGTCTGAAGGACCTCCGCTTCCCTGTCGATGGAGTTGGACTTGAGTCTTTGTCACGCAGTCTGAAATTGGCAAACTGAGAAATTCTGATTGAGTGATCAATGCAGTTTGTCTATTTGAATACATTTCATCTCAACTCCTGTTGGAAAAGGACAGCCATTTCCGTGAGAGCACAAGACCCCTGGATTGTACCCAAAAATACTTTGTGCTCATCAAAGAGGAAAGTTGGTGTCCTGGTTTGCAAAGCCTCCATTGTTACGCCAGAAGGTGCCAGTCACATCCAAAACAAAGGGTTCCATGGTGTAATGGTTAGCACTCTGGACTCTGAATCCAGTGATCCAAGTTCAAGTCTTGGTGGAACCTACTTGCCTTGCAGCAATCGAGTGTTTGGACTGTGTCTTCCTTTAACAGTAAGAGTATGATGACTTATTGACTTACTCTACAAATCAGTGGTAACCGTGGATCAGGATGAGGTGCCCAAACGACGCCAATGTCTGTGACAGCTGATGTCAAGGATCAGCTGATCAGAAGATACTTGGTTTGTGTGCGGGGCCACAAGTCTTTCCAGTTCCAGTTAAAAGCCAGGCTCCTCATATAGTTTCCATAGAGTACCAAGGGATTGTCCTGTTGCCCTCGTATATTGAGGGCAAAAAGGAGGCGTTTGCAAGTGGACCTCAGACCTGGTCACCTGAACAGGGACTTGAATCCCGGACACTCAGATCAAAAGTTTCATGTTCGGGTGACCGGCTCAACCTTTGTCGTGTCTGACCATGAACTCTTTTTGTCCAGAAGATATTTGGCTTGTCCATGTGGGTAGTTTAAGACCTCAGTCCATCTTGGAGGTGGACATTTCGGGACCAGGGCCACTTCATCTCTGCAAGGACAAGTAGAGTATGCCAGAAGATTTCTCTGCCAATGCTGCAACAGCAGGGCAATTAGCTCAAATGGTAGAGCGCTCCCTTTGCATGTGAGAGGTAGTGGGATCAATGCCCGCATTCTCCAAAACCTCTTTTGTTTTTTTGTGATTAAATGTTCCCAAGTACCAAACACTAATCCGGGCCCCAATCCCAATATCTAGGCCAAATACAGCCATAGGTATCACCCTAAACCCAGTCCTAACTGCATTCTCCTGTCTAGCACCTTGTCTTGTCTTGTTTGGGATCAATGCCCACAGTCTCCAAGGAGTTCTTCACCTTTTGTAGAAGAGATGTTGGGATTGGATCTACCCTTTAGCATCCGACAAATACCCCAAACCAGGGGAATTACCTCAAATGGTAAAGTGCTTGCTTAGCATGCGAGATGCAGCAGAATCGATACCCGCATTCTCCAAGGAATCCTTTGTATTTTGTAAAAGAGATGTGGGATCGGAAATGAGTCCAGGATCTATCCATCAGCGTCAGACAAATACCCCAAACCTCATCCTGGCCGCGTTCTCTAGACCAGTCTCTTGTCATGTAATAGTGAAGAAACCGAGTCTGTGAGTTATTGTTCCCAAATAGCGCTTCAAGATGACCCCAACCATTCCACCGAGGCCGAAGACAAATCCTCTCTCCAGTAAAAACCTATCCAAATGTCAATTCCCTGACCGGGAATCGAAAACCGGGCCGCGGCGGTGAGAGCACCGAACCCTAGCCACTAGACCACCAGTTATTTTGTAAAACAGGGAATAGAAAGCCCATGTTTCCACCCAGTTTTAAACAGGGGGCCTTATGCGTGTGAGGCAAACGGGATAACCACTAATTTATGGAAACCCGGAGTGGAGGAGGGGGGGGGGGGTTATAAGAGTACTGGCGAAACTCAGAAAGCAGTGGCCAAACAATGAAACATGATGATGTGTCCAAAGTGGGGGCAGATTGACAATTGTCCAAATGGACCAAGATCTCTCCTTTGTAGGGAGAATTGTAGTTCACATAAGATGTTCCAGAAATAATGGGCTTTTCTTCAACAAAATGTTTTTGAATCAGAAATCTTGTTGTGTTGAAGAAATTCCCATTCTTTCTAATGCCATGTGTAGTACACATGTGACATATACTACAATGCTCCCTACAAAGGCAAAACCCTTGTGATTTTGGACATTTGGGCTAACAAAACAGACCACATTAGCAGGACAAAAGAGGTTGTCTTGACATTTCAATGAAATTGTCTATGTGTTGGGGAAGAGATCTGACCCCCACTGGAGGAGTTCAAGGTACCTTGGCGTCAAAACCTAGCCAAATGTCAATTCCCTGACCGGGAATCGAACCCGGGCCGCAGCGGTGAAAGCGCTGAACCCTAGCCACTAGACCACCAGGGACTGCTTTAGGTTTGCACTCAGAAAGGCAGAGTCTGTGTCGCCCTGACGTAGTCCAGCAAAGGAACCAAAATAGTTATAAGACTGGACCTTCTCTGCCAATGCTGCAACAGCAGGGGAATTAGCTCAAATGGTAGAGCGCTCGCTTCGCATGTGAGAGGGAGCGGGATCAATGCCCGCATTCTCCAAAATCTCTTTTGTTTTTTGTGATTAAATGTTCCCAAGTACCAAACACTAATCCGGGCCCCAATCCCGATATCTAGGCCAAATACAGCCATAGGTGTCACCTTGTCTTGTCTTGTTGTGGGATCAATGCCCACAGTCTTCTAGGAGTTCTTTGCCTTTTGTAAAAGCGATGTTATGATCGGAAATGAGTCCAGGATCGATCCACGTGGTAGACCCGCGTCCGATTCCCGGCCAATGCAACAGGGCTGTTTTCATACCTTTCATCGTGAAAAAAAGTGCCAAGACCGTTTTCAGGACCAACTGATGACCTCTGAATTCCATCAGAAACGTCACACCTCTCGACCTGAGACTCTCCACCTGAGACTCTCCACCACAAGACTTGATTATCTAATCCAAATTCTGTCAATAGTGGCATTCTCAGCCACAACCTCAATGAGACGCCGTTGAACGCTCGGCCGTACTCACTAGCCTCAGAACAGCAAGACCTTCGATAGCTCAGTTGGAAGAGCGGCGTACTGAAGTGGTTCAAGCTGGCATCCTTATGTAGCTGGTTCAAGTCCGGCTCGAAGGACAATCCCTTTGCTCATGTTATGTCTGCCAGGAAAAAATGGCAATACCGTCTTGTCTGAAGGACCTCCGCTTCCCTGGATAGATCCTGGACTCATTTCCGATCCCACATCTCTTTTATAAAATACAAAGGAGTCCTTGGAGAATGCGGGTATCGACTCTGCTACTTCTCGCATGCTCAGCAAGCACTTTATTATTTGAGGTAATTCCCCTGGTTTGGGGTATTTGTCGGATGCTAAGGGGTAGATCCAATCCCAACATCTCTTCTACAGAGGGCAAAGAACTCCTTGGAGACTGCGGGCATTGATCCCACAACAAGATAAGACAAGGTGCTAGAGGGGAGAATGCAGTTAGGACTGGGTTTAGGTTAGGACTGGGTTTAGGGTGATACCGATGGCTGTGTTTGGCCTAGATATCGGGATTGGGGCCCGGATTAGTATTCGCTACTTGGGAACATTTCATCCAAAAAACAAAGGAGTTTATGGAGAATGCGGGCATTGATCCCGCTACCTCTCACATGCTAAGCGAGCGCTCTACCATTTGAGCGACACAGTCTCTGCCTTTCAGCGTGCAGCCATGATGCAGTCCCTGGTTGTCTAGTGGCTGGGACTTGGTGCTCTCACCACCGCGGCTGTTGTTCGATTCCCGGTCAGGGAACTGACATTTGGTTAGGTTTTGAGTGGAGATAGGATTTGTCTTGGTCCTCATGGACAAGCAATTCCAAGTCTGCCAATCGAATCCCAGTCTACCTCCTGATGGTCTTTACGTCTTTCATAAATGGGGTGTTAAAATGTGGATTTTCAAAAGGAACAAAGGCAATCCATCTGCAACCTGGTCAACGGACACGTAAACAGTGCAGGTACCCTCCTTTGTGTGGCTCCATTTCAGTGTCCTCCGTTGTCAGCGAACCTCACAAGGTCACAGTTTTTTCCTGATCAGGGCACCGTTTTGGGTTGTGTGGATGAGTGGTCTGAAGCACCAGATTAAGGCTCCTTTCGCTCTGGTCAGGTCCATTATCCACGACTGGAATGATTTGGTAGCAAAGGACTGTCAGATTGTACAACACAGCTGAGCACTTGGAGAAGAAGATGAATAGAGGTCTTGTTCTCCCGGACTGGTTGTTGCAACCGCAACCCTGCTCAAGGTTCAACGTGACATACAAAATAGGAACTCCCCGTCTGGGAATCGAACCGCGCAATCTTCCATGTGACAGGCGGAGATACTGGCCACTATACTAACAAGGAATGCTGCTGAGTCGATGTAGTGTCGATTGGCCAAAGCGGGATTCAGAACAGGCTTGTGGCCCATGACCGTTTTTATGGTAGCTGGAGACTTCAACCAGTGAAATCCTTCCCATTTTCTGTAGCTCTTATCCTCATCAACGGACTGTATTCCCCACCCGTTACCAGCATGGGGACATTCCAACCCAAGATGAGAACACACTGAACCAGGTACACAGCAACATACGTGGCACAGACACAGCTTCACCCTGCCCCCACTTTTACCCACGACTGAAAAAGCAGAACACCACCTCAGAAACTGAAATACTCACTGAGGAGAACGTTAGACTGAAGTTCTAAGGGTCCCTGGTTCAAGCCCGGTTTTCAGAACAATCCCTGTTTATTTTGTGACTTGGCAAATAGTTTGAAAATGCTTATTGGCTGGCTGAAAGGACCTTAACTTCATTCTTCAAAAGGCCAGACATCCAGCCATCCAGACAAGGTTAGAGGAGGTTACAAGCCCATTTACAAACCATTGACTCCAAGGGCACAAGTTGAGTCCATCGAGATATCAAAGTGACCCCGAGGGTGGCTAAGGTGTTTCTTTCAAGCCGCGATTGTGATGTCTTGTTTTGTTGAAGAAAAGCCCATTATTTCTGGAACAATTTTCCCTACAAAGGAGACATCTTTGTCCATTTGGACAATTGTCAATCTGCCCCCACTTTGGACACATTGTCGCGTTTCATTGTTTGGCAACTGCTTTGTGACTTCACCAGCCCCCTTAAAAGCCCCTTCCTTCAGTTTTCCATAGTGTAATGGTTATCACATTTGCCTAACACGCAAAAGGTCCCCAGTTCGAAACTGGGTGGAAAGATGGCCTTTCAAGTCCTTCTTTTACAAAAAAAAAGTCAAGGTGACAAATAGGAACAAGGACATGTGCTTGATCTCTGAAGGGACTTGAACTCTTGATACTCAGAGTCTGATGCCCTACGAAGTGAGCCCCCAGGCCTTTGGTCAGAAGATGTGTTTTTGTGTATTTGGAATGAAATGTTTTCAGCATGTTGAACAATTTTCAACAGGAAAGATATCTTTCAGATGTATCAATAAAACTGCTGAATCGCCCAATATGAGCTTAAGCGTCTCATGCTCTACCGACTGAGCTAATCGGACCTTTTTCTGTTTTAATTGATGTGGCCATCCTGATGTTTGATCAATTCCACAGTTGACCTTGTTTCTAAGGGAACAGAAGGAGCGAGACCTGCACGGTCAGGATGGCCGAGCAGTCAAAGGCGCTGCATTCAGGTTGCAGTCTCTAATGAGGCGTGGGTTCGAAGGCCACAAGTCTTTCCAGTTCCACTTAAAAGCCAGGCTCCAAATGTAGTTTCCATAAAGTACCAAGGCCTTTTGTCCTTTTGCCCTTGTATTTTGAGGGCAAAAAGTTTGCGTTTGCAAGTGGACCTCAGACCTGGTCACCTGAACAGGGACTTGAATCCTGGACACTCAGATCAAAAGTTTCCATTTCGGGTGACCGGCTCAACCTTTGTCTTGTCTGACCATGAACTCTTTTTTTTCCGGAAGATATTTGGCTTGTCCATGTGGGTAGTTTAAGACCTCAGTCCATCTTGGAGGTGGACATTTCGGGACCGGGGCTTCTTCATCTCTGCAAGGAGAATTACAGTAGGCCAGAAGATTTTGTTTTCATTTTGTCTTCATTGAGTTGTCCTCATCTATCAAGGAGGAAACCAACCTCTTTTATCCTCCTACTGTGGTCAAGTCCAGAATGCCAGAAGATTCCTCCTCCCTCATCCTCAACACAAAGAGAAGCGACACAGTCTCTGCCTTTCTGAGTGCAGACCTAAAGCAGTGCCTGGTGGTCTGGTGGCGTGGATTCGGTGCTCTCACCGCCGCGGCCCGGGTTCGATTCCCGGTCAGGAAATTGACATTTGGATAGGTTTTGACTGGAGATAGGATTTGTCTTCGGCCTCGGTGGAATGGTTGGGGTCACCATGAAGAGATACTTGGGAACAATAAATCACAGACTGGTTTTCTTCACTACATGACAAGAGACTGGTCTAGAGAAGGCAACCAGGAAGAGGTTTGGGGTATTTGTCTGACGCCAAAGGGAAAGATCTTGGACTCATTTCCGATCCCACACCTCTTTTACAAAATACAATGGATTCCTTGGAGAATGTGGGTATTGATCCTGCTACCTCTCACATGCTAAGCAAGCGCTCTACCATTTGAGCTAATTCCCCTGCCGTTGCATTGTTGGCAGAGAAGGTCCAGTCTCAGAACTATTTTGGTTGCTTTGCTGGAGTACGTCAAAGCGACACAGTCTCTGCCTTACAGAGTGCAGCCATGATGCAGTCCCAGGTGGTCTAGTGGCTAGGACTTGGTGCTCTCACCGAATCGATACCCGCATTCTCCAAGGAATCCTTTGTATTTTGTAAAAGAGATGTGGTATCGGAAATGAGTCCAGGATCTATCCATCAGTGTCAGACAAATCCCCCAAACCTAATCCAGTATCTTGTCATGTAATAGTGAAGAAACCCAGTTCGTGATTTATTGTTCCCAAGTAGCGCTTCAAGGTGACCCCAACCATTCCACCGAGGCCCAAGACAAATCCTATGTCCAGTAAAAACCTATCCAAATGTCAATTCCCTGACCGGGAATCGAAAAACCGGGCTGCGGCGCTGAGAGCACTGAATGCTTTTTTTATTATTATTATTATTATTATTATATTATTATATTATTATTATTATATTATTATATTATTATTACATACATTCAACATACTTTACACATCAATTCTGAATTGCAGTCCCATTTCTTCATTTATATACACCATTGTATTCCCTTTCACAAAAGCATGATAGAATTCCCCGTCCTCCAAGTAATAATACAAAATGTAAATGTCTTTTTTCATTATATTTTTAAAAATTTGCCATACATCCACATTTCTCTTGTCATTGTGAATCATATTTCTTCGTACTTTAACAGCATATCTTGCATGGCTCAATGTATAGTTTAACAGATTTGCATTACATTCTCCCACCCTTTTATTTACACCAAATAACCACAGTTCTTTCCAGTCCATGTCCCTTACAAATCTTCCTCCCCAACAACTCGTTATGAGCTTTCTCATTTTGTCAAAATATGTTGTTAACCCTTCACATTCTATGAACTCATGCATAAATGTTTCTACCTTCTTTTCACATACTTCACATTCTTTGCTTACATTCTCATCAAATTTGCTTATAATTAGATTATTGAATATTCTATTGTGTCTTAGCATGAAGTCCATGTGCTCACATTCACTGGTGTTCCATTTCACTCTCATATTTGCCCATATTTTCTTTACATCCATTCCTTCTATTGCTTTTTCCCACACTCTTTCCGATGCCGGCCTTCTAACATTCTCTCCTTTAAAATATGCATACAATATCTTAGTTTTTACATTCTCCAGTCTTTTCTTACTTTTCCCTTCTCCCACATAGAGTTCCAGCTCACAGTCATCCCCCACCTTATGCCCTCTTTCAATCATCATTCTCCACTCCCTCGGCATCCCATCTTTAATTTTATAATCACCTTTTCCACCTCTCCCACCCCAATGTCATCCCCCCTCAATTTCACTTCATCCACCATCACCTGTGCTGACATGAAACCAGGTACATATTCATACACTATATCTCTAACTTTCCTTATACCTGCCCTCCTGATCAGCATATTGTCCATCATTCTTCCGTCGCTTGTGATTTTTGGATTTAAGAAGAGAGGTTGTTCCCATATTTGTTTTAGATTTTGACATTCATAGCTTATGTTCTTTACAAACTCCCCCCATGCACTCAACACCTCTTTGTAAAACTCACTCACTCCATTCAACATTCCTTTTTTCATTTTCATGTATACACCACTCTCTCCGCACCCCCCACATTGACTGATTGCTTCCTTCAGAAAAGCCTTCCACACGTGATCATTCTTAGCAGCTAAATAGTTCGCCATTGTCTTCACCCTCATTGCCTTCTTTTTGCATTCTAGACTTACTAGTTTTAATCCACCATCCTTGTATTCGTTCTCTAAAACCTCCCGTGCTATTCTGGCCCCTTTCCCGTCCCACAAAAAGTCATTCACCAACCCCTCCACTTCTTTCACCACTCTGTCAGGCACATCCAACGCTCTCATTGCGTAGATCATTTTACTCATTAGCAGTGCATTCACCACCACCACTTTCCCTTTTAATTTTAGTCCTCTCTTTTTCCAAAATTTCAATGTATTCTTCATACTGTTTATTATTCCTTCGTATTGTCTATCCCTTCCTTCTACTCCCTCTATCCCCACATTTATCCCTAAGATCTTCATATAGTCCTTCTTCACCTTTAACCCCATCTCATTCTTCCCTGATTCACTTACTCCTATATACATCATCTCTGACTTCCCAATGTTGACCTTTGCCCCCGATGCCCTACCATAGGCTTTTATACTTTCCAGTACTTCTCCTACACTCTCCTCATCTTTTACTGTGATAGTTGTGTCATCTGCATATTGGTATACTAAGCTCCTCTGTCCTCCTGGTATATTTATCCCTCTAATATTATTGTTCCCTTGCAATAGCCATGCCAGCGGTTCGGCTGATAGAGAGTATAATAAGGCCGACATCGGGCAGCCCTGTCTGACAGACCTTTCTAATCTTATTGACCCTGTTAGAACGCTGTTAACTTTTATAACGCTTACGACATTTTTATACATTCTTTTAATCCAGCCTACCAGCCTATCTCCAAACCCTATTCTTTTAAGTAATGTAAATAAATATTCGTGATTCACCCTGTCAAAAGCCTTATTTAAATCTATGCTCATGATAACCCCTCCACCACCTTTTTTCATATAATCAATTACATCCTTAATACTACATTTTGTGTCTGTGATGTCCCTCCCAGGTATGCCGTAAGATTGTGTTTTTCCTATAATGTTCCCTATGAATCTCTTTAACCTGTTTGCCAGTATTTTATAATCATTATTCAACATACTAATTGGTCTATAGTTTTCTAATTTTTCCCTCCCACCCTTTTTATATACTAAACTTATAACCCCCATTCTTATACTATTTGGTATCTCCCCTGTCTCCTCCATCCACTTAAATAATCTATATAGTACTGGAGTTAGTATGGTTTTAAACTCAATGTAAAATTCTCCTATCAGTCCATCCGAACCTGGACTTTTATTCCTTTTTAATTCCCTAATTGCTCTATCTATCTCTCTTCTATCTATTTCTTTTTCACTTATTAATTTATCTCCCTCGCTGACCTTGACCCTCACCTTTTCTAGAAGCTGTTCCATGAATCTTTTGTCGACCTTTTCCTCTTTAAATAGGTCCCTATAAAACTGCTCTACCCTCTCCACTATTCCAAATCCATCTGTGATGATCCCCCCGTCCCCATCCTCTATCTCCCCTATGAAGCTCCTTTTCTGGTTTGTTTTTTCCAAGCCCAAAAAATATCCACTACATTTTTCTCCCTCAATCACATATCTTGCTCTACTTCTCACCATCGCCCCTCTACACTTCCTCTCCTCTATATCCTCTAATTCATATTTTAGGGCTATGTATTTTGTTAGATCACTTCCCCCATTGTCTATTTTTTCATTCTCCTTGTCCAGCTCATCCCTCAGCCTCCTTTCTCTTTCTTTCTCTCTCCTGCTCTTATCTCTCCCATATTTTATGCTCAATATTTTAATTGCTCTTTTGACCCTTTCCCACCATTCCCCAACATTATCCTCATACATACTATCATTCATCCATATTGCAATGCATGTCTCCACTTGATTTTTATATTAGTGTTGTGCAGTAGGCTTCCATTCAAACACCACACGCCGCCTCCCCTCCCTCCCTTGTGATATAGTCAAACACACAATTGCATGATCGCTGATTGCAGTCATCTTATATTTGATTGATCCTATCTTGTTTAAGATGTTTTCTTTTGCCCAAACCAAATCTATTCTGCTTTGTTTGAGCACCCCCCCACCACTTGTTTCCTTGTGAACACCTTCCCTGCTGGGTTTCGTTCCCACCATACATCCAGCATTCCATTTGCTCTCATATTTTGCAGTAGTACCCCCCTTAAGCTGTCATCCCTGAACCTCATCCCTGTGCACACGACCAACCGCCCACACCACACATTGAAATCCCCGACCATCACACAGTTCTCTTCCATGAACTCCTTCAAACTCCCAAAAAACCTTCCTTTCCCTCTCATAGATGTTCCATAGCTTATATGTTTTGCCACCATAATGAAACTCAATCCCTAAAACCCTCCCCTTCCCATCCTTCCCACACTCCTTTACATCTTCCACCACTCCCTTCCTAACTAATATTGCCACACCCCTCGCATTCTTCTCTCCATTATTAACAAATATTTCCCCAATCCACACTTTCTCTATATAATCTATAACCCCCCCATCCCAGTTAGTCTCTTGCAGACAAACAATGTCCTCTTTACATATTTGCATTGCATAAAGCAGTCTCTCTTTATTTCTTAGTCCGTTCCCATTGAATGAGGAAAGCGTCAGCATTGACTTCATGTGAGAAGGAGAAAAGTCTGACACCCCCCACTTTTAATTCTACATTAATCTGATCAGTTTCTTTGTCTCCTTCCGATCAGCTGTTCTCCCCTTGATCTCCTCTTGCACTGTCAAACCCTCCTGCCCCTTATCCGACTCCTCACTTGGGAATGATGTAATGTTCCCTTCGTCTCTTCCCCGTTACCCTTTTCTCCCTCACTCGATACATCTTTTAGACTCTCTCTAGTTTTACTCGTTGTTGCCCCACACACTTCCAGCTCCCTTTCCTCTCCCCAAATTCCCTCAATCACCTTGAACCCATCAATCACTCTCCTCCCTCTTTCCTCCCCATGATTATGCCTCTTGTCAGCAATGTCATTCTGACTTTCGTTGACCGTGTCCTCTCCTGTTGTCTCGTCTTCTCGTCCTGCTGTTAGCTCTTCCACACTCTCTTCATCGCTCCTTTTGCGCTTCAGCTCTGCTGTCTCATTTGCGCCGTCCTCACGAAGCCTCACGAACTATGTTCCTCGTCTTCCATCCTTGCTGCTGCAGTGATCTTGACGTTCTGAGGCCTTTGCCCCTCTTCCTCCTCCATGCTGACCGCCTCTGCTTGGATTCTGGCTTCCGGCATCTCCTCATCTCCCGCTGGGTCGCTTGATTGACGGCACTCCCTGGCGTAGTGGCCCTGTGCACCGCAGCTGAAGCACTTGAATTCCAGGCACTCTCTTAGGCTGTGCCCAGGTTGAATACAGAGCCTGTACACCTTGACCTGCCTATCGTGCATCACCTTGAAATATTCTTCCCCTTCAAGTGTTGAGAATTTGGTTGCGAAGGGGAGTGAGCGGACCCTTTCATTGAATTTGACGCGGCAGAAGCGTGTGCCATCCAAAATGTCCATTCCTGGCCACTTTCTCCTCTTTATTGGTGACACAACTGTCACTCCCCAGTCCTCCAGTTTCTTAATTATTTCACTGTCTTCAGTATTGAAGGATTTCATGTGTGTTTGTCTCCTATTTTTTGTGTCTCATGTATGTTTGTCTCCTATTTCTTGTGTCTCACTCATATAACTATGCACTACATTTAATCAAGTAGAACCAAGCAACCTTGGGCAAATCACAGGACACATAATCGCTTTCAGGCACATACAGTTCCGGAGCTCTCCTACACATCCACAATTTTGACTAACAACAGATAACGGCGGAGCATGACGTCGGCAGCCACGGCCTGTCGATAACGGCTGGCTCCACCACTCCACTCCACCCCGCCCACCCTGCTTGGAGGTGGACATTTCCCTTTGGTGAGAAGATGTCGGCCGAGGAGAGGAGGGGGCCACCTGTGATGCGCCAGAGATCTACCGACATTTCTTAGCATAAAAAAGC